>NC_092804.1:86421216-86731216 GCF_040954645.1 Diabrotica undecimpunctata
AACCGGCCTGAGAATGGCACTATCATTCCATTAGGAGAGTTGACTCCAGGGGAAGAAAATCCACAACTAACAACATGGCTTGCTAACAACCATAGCAGAAAAGACCAGGATAAAACCTAGGATTTGGTGACAAGCATTTTTCCTTACTATAATGTAACACTTTAGCAAGAAGTCGAATAATTTTTATTTAAATTCAACATAATATTTAAACATGTATTTTACTGTTTTTTTTTTGTTTAATATTTTAATAAACATGTGTTAATTTAACTGTGTATTGTTTCTTCTTTTTACTTGTTTGCATGTGTTGCTCCAGAGTAGGCCATATTCACGTCCTGAGTGAGCTAGCCAGGGAGTGTTTCGTATAACGTCTAATGTAGCAATTTTGCAATTGATACATTAGGGGTTATGACGTTAAAAATTGGTCCCAACGGGAAACGATTTGTCACTCCAACGTTGTTAGTGATGTTAGTCGGATTGTAGCAGCAAACTAAGGTTTGCGGTTACAAGTTGACAACAGCAGCTCAACGTTGGGATGTTACAAATTGAGCCTCGAAGGATTACAAATTGGCACCCAATGAATGTTCGTTGGAACGTTACAAATTGGTGTCTAACGTTACAATCTTTCACACTTATTTTAGATTTATGCCATCAACTCAATGTAGTGAATTCTTCTCAAAATAATATGTCAAAAGACTCATCTTTTTCAAACCTCAACCTTTTTTCGACACTTCCACGTCTCAGATACCTCGTGTGATGGCGCCTAGTTCGTCAGGTCAGCTTTCATCGACTTTAGCTCATGTAGATACTGTTCCTAAGGCATTTGTGTCTTGTTTCATAAGAAGCATCTAGTTGTTTTAAAGATGTTCGAAACACACGTATGGTTGGGACATGTAATGCCCGAAGGTACGTCCAATTGTAAACATAATTTCGGACTTAGTTGTTGCACATTTTATAATATTCAGAGTCCCATCCATCATTGTTTTACCTGATCGAGATTTCTTTTTATTGCCATAGATTATAGAATATATTTTTTGCTTAAAGCTTACACAGCTTTATCTGATTATGTATTTGCGCCACATTATATTAAACCAACGGTTTTAATTAATTTATATTTAAATGGGAATAAGCCACAATTAAAGGTTAAAATACGTTTATTGACGTTTCAATTTCCACTTCGGAAATCGTTCTCAAAATACAAACATTAGTAAATTACACTAATTTTACTAATGTTTGTATTTTGAGAACGATTTCCGAAGTGGAAATTGAAACGTCAAAAACGTATTTTAACCTTTTTTTGTGGCTTATTCCCATTTAAATATAAATTAATTTAAAATGCCACAAGAAAATAGCTTCATAACGGTTTTAACTTTTGGATAGTTATGACATTTTCTTTTGACATTGTACGAATTCTTAAAGTACAAAAAATTCTTAAGAGTCGCACCATTTTTGTTTATGGAATAGTATAGTGTTCCTATTTCATTAAGTCTCTTATCTATCGTAATTTTAATTTATTCTAATTGTCTAAGTCTACTCCTAGCTTATTCACCGCCTTTTACCGAGAGGGAGCTGAGTCTCAACCTAAGAGATAATTTGCTTATTGGTGTTTAAACTATAATAATTATCTTTTATGGATAAAGCTTATGGAATAATATAGTTTCTTCATTTTTCATTTTCGCATTTTTGTCATGATTATGTCTCTCCAGGTAGATTGCTCATACCTGGGAACAGTGTTACAATTCATACGATATTTCTTTTGCCTTTTCTGCTTATTCGTTTCGAATATTGTAGTGGCCATTCGGGCTACAATTATTCTGTTTATCTGTCCTTACCTTAGTTGTTATTGCAGAGTACCATTTCCTTAGGTTTGTTAACCAGGATATTTGTCTTCTCCCAATTCCTTGCTTTTCGAAAACTATTAGAAGGTTATTTGTAGTATATATATTGAGTGCCGTCTCTCTCTCATCATGTGTCCGAGACATTCTGATTGTTGCCTTCTAATCATATACATCACTTTTCTTTCTTTTCTCGTTCTTTTTCATACGGTCCCGTTGGTTAACTGGTCCGTCCGTGATATCCTGAGGATTCGCTTGTATAGCCACATCTCGATGGCATCAAGTTCATGTATTGTATCTTAGGATAATAGAGAAATGCACTTCCTATTAGAGGGGAATTTTTTGTATGTATAGTACTAATTATTATATAATTTTAGTAATGTATATTTAGTATGTATTTATGTTTTTGTAATATATTATCGTTTGTAAGTTTATTGTCGTCGTCGTTCAGTGCGTCGCGAGTACAAAGTACAGTTATGTTTTATCAACGCAGGGAGATGGTTGCAGTTTCGTAACCATATATAAACATTTATATAATATTAACAGACTGTGTGGTAGTTTTGATTCTCCTCGTATTTCATTTACAAGACGAGCCATCTGCAAAAATCACACAGATGTGTGTGTGTGTGAGTTAAGTTTACCTGAGACACTTCGCTTCAGTCTTGTGACCGAGACATTGAGAAATTTCGTGTACCCTCCAATGTAAAGACATTGGTTGGACCCTGGTCTACCTGGCATTTCGGCATACGACCGGTAGCAAAACCGTTACCCCTACAAGTCCGACACCATTTGAGGGTGGCGTGATTACGTAAAGTAACATGGGGCTCCACCCTCCCCGTAGTACCTCTGTTGCGGTACGCACACCATACGTTGTCTTACGTTGTTTTTTTTTTGTAATATTAATAATTTGTCTTTTATCTTTTTATGTATAGGATGTTTGCTGCTATGGTAGGTTTGTCTTTTAGTTGTTAAATACGTAGTAGCTGTCGCTTTGTTTGAGCCATCAGTGTTCTATCCCTTAAATGGTTATCTTTTTGGTGTTGTTTCATACCTATTAACTAATATTTAAGTTTGTATAAACTTTTGTTTCGTTATAATTGTATGTTTGTTATGTATATTTATGTTGATTTCACTTCTTTTTAAAATTGAGTTTTATATAGTCTTGTGACTTTTATTTTTTTTTATTTTAATATACATACCCAATGCGAAAGGGAGAAACCAGCGAGTTCTAGATTGAACATAATATCTTCTCTTCACTTTCTGATGACCTTAATTGTTATATTGAGGTTATCGAATATGTTATATTCAATATGCTTACTTCTTTTATGATAAATAGGATTTTCTGATAAGTTTAATGCACTTTGATTATCATTAAATAAAGTAATACATTCAGTTTTTTTAATTAAATCACTTAGCAAATCCCTATGAAAAACAGCCTCTTTAGCAGCCTCTGACAAGGTCATATCGCACCCTCAGTGCAAGACTGCAGTAAGTCAGAATAAGTACGTTTCGAGATAAAGACGATTTTGTTTATTTTCGTGCTAATATCGGTGAAATAAGACACAAGTTTGAAGAAAAATTAACATTTAATTATTATTTTGCATGCTTTTTAGCCTATATTACATTAACGAAAAATAAAAATTTAAATAAAATAATATTAATGCTAAAAAAATTAGGAATTTCAAAGTTACAACACTTTTGCACGGAGAAAATTGTTAATCACTACACATTTAGAATTGGAATTTTAAAGTTACAACACTTTTGCACGGAAAAAATTGTAAAAAGTGTAGACACACTTTCTGTTAGTTGTTGTCCTCTTCTTGATCATCTTGGGCCAAAATATTTTCATAAAAACTATGGTAAGCTTCTGGTGTCATACTCGAATGGCATAAGTATACCAAATCTTTCTTTTTGGCCATTTGAATTTTTGGCTGTTCTTTGTAGGTAGGTTTAAGTAGCACTTCTCGTATATTATGTGTAGTCCGCGATGATTTTTTTAGATTAAAAGAATTCCATAGTTCGTCATCATAGTTGTACTTAAAGAAAATTATGTGCGGACTATCTTTTCTACATTGCAGAATTTTTATATCTGTCCACTTCACATTTTCTTTATTTTGATCAATTTTATAATTGTTTCCCAACAGAAAGGAAACATGTTTAAAATCAATGAAGTCCTTTGTTTCCAAAAGGTAAAAGAAATAATAAGTTAGACTTACTCACAATCAATTTAATTTAACTAATCGGACGACCGGTTTCGCTTTCTATAATATACAAAGCATCTTCAGGTCACGATACAAAGTTAAAATGCTGAAAATAATAATCCCATATTAGGGTGTTGTCTAATAAAGATAAAACAAAGGTAGGATATATAAATTATATAAATTACAGTAATTATGCCAATATTACATGTCTGTGGTTTTATAAATGAATAAAATGTTTAAGCAGACAAGGTAAGACCCACAAATTGGTAAAATAGTCTATTAAACTGTAATGAATTAATAAATAAACAAATAAATAAAACATTACTTACATGCCGGTACTCTATTAATTGATGGTTGAAAGAACATGGTTTAAACTATCTTGTATTGTTGATTGGAGAACTCAGGTCAACTATTGTAATTGTTTAACAGTAAACGAGGAAGTTCTTGAGGAGACAGATTTTATCCAATGAAGTAGAGATAGGTGAAATGTAATTGTTTGTTTGATGAAAGTAATGTTCTATACCATTAAGTTCTTTAAAAACATGTGGGTAATCGATTCTATATGACTTACATTAGTAACAACATACAAATACATAGAGGCGATAAATTTATTTTTGTTCCGCCCGGCACAGTTGTCGCTAAAAAAAATTAAATTTTTGCTTATTGCATGATTTGTCATGTAATAATAGACACAACTTGCAATTTCATTACTTCCTCGTTTCGCTACGGACTCATTTCACATAAAGCAGTATCCTTGTTTGGATACGTTATCAAATAATGTGAAATTATACACATTTAAACGTCGCTTATAATAAAACATTGATACATCTCCGCATGGCGTCTGTAATACAGCTTGAAGATCGTAATCGCAAACGGAATATTGATTTACATCATTAGCTAATTCCAGATCTTGTTTCTTTGATTCGCGTGCTTGATTTTTGTTTTTAATATGCAAGTCGTAGTTGTCCTGCAATGATTTTCTCTGCTCTTCATTAGAGTTTTTATACACTTCACACTCTGAACATTGATCTTTTTTAGGAGAAAAGAATCCAATGTTAAATTCATAATTAAATATGCGTTCATAGTGATGTTTCTTAAGACAAATATCGCCGTCTGAAATAAATTTATCTTTGTATAGTCTATACATTTCGGATTTGGTTAAGCTACCATCAATAAAAACTCTACTAGTTTGAGTCCTTAAATAGTGACTTTCGATGGTCGGGAACATCTTTATGTGCTGACGTATTTTTTCCAAGGCAACTTTATCAGATTTTTTATGAGCCACATGCGATTGGTGTTTCCATTAATGCAGCGTCATAGGTTGGAATTTGTTTTGGGAGATATGGGAGATCTTGCATAGAATCATCATTGGAAAAGTCGTTTTCTGCATCAACCTGTTCCCCGTCTACAACGTTGTCAGTACCATTGTATCTCTGTTGAATCCCTATTTCACTGGTCAAAATGTCCTCTTCTATATCTTTAGTAGCTTCGTTTTTTGTTTCCATTAATGTAGCGTCATAAGTTGGAATTGGTTCTGGGAGATCTCTCTCTAAGTCCTCTCTCGGTATTTCAACGTTCGTTAAAATTTGAACTTGATCACCGATAGCAGTTAATGAAGTACCATTGATAGCATCTGAAAATAATAATGATTTTAAAGTTAAAACAAACAATAATTGAGTAAGAAACAGAAGAATAGAATATAATGACCACGCATTGAAAAAACAGGTAGACATGGCTACACCGAAAGAAGAAGAAAAAGAAGAAGTTAAAACAATCTCTGTAAATAAGTAGTAATATTGTTATCGTGCGGTTTCGAATATAAAATTATTTTGATAAATACACTTTAGTATTATTGTTTCTCTAATACATTGTGTATATGTACTTTTAATCATTTCGCTTAAATCAGAAGTATTTTTTTGAACGCCCCTATTTCGTTCAGTTTACACTAGTCGTAGAAATTCTCACCATTGAATTTTAAAACAAGAGTAGATAAATAGACTATAATACAACGATTAATTTAAATTCAACTTACTCTGCATGTCTTTGCTATCCTCACTTGTCTGCGCACACAGGGATAAAATCCTCAATGTTCTGGAACTATTAAATTTTGACATTTTCGAAATCGTTAATTCTGCATCTATCACTTGCAAGGGCTAATAACAGATTTTATTAAAAACTACACTACTAAAATGTACCTACAGGTACTTCTTCCCTGAGAACTCGTTTCTAATGAGTTAATAGGGTAGGTAAAGAGAAAGTAATCTCCAACAACGATAGGAATAGTACTAAACATTACATTTAATGTATTCACAGAAATCACCTGGTAGATAAAGGAAAAGTAATTCCCGGGGTTTAGTATATACGTTTAATAAATTCCAATAAATCATCGGGTAAGTAAAGAAAAAATAATCCCCAACAGCAATCGTGGTTTAGTATGGTAATAAACTTTACATTTAATAGAGTCCAAGAAATCAGATAGCTACCTAGAATAAATAGGTATTATACCTAATAAAACGGCTTATTGTTAGCGGCAATTTAATATTTTTATTTCTGCACATGTTTCTGATAGCCACAAATCCTTCGCTTTGTAATGACAATGCCATAACAAGGTAGAAACATTATTTGTAAAACTTTGAATATTTTTATTTAAATTTAAAACAAAAGGACTATAATAAAAATATGCAAATCAGGCTACCTTGAGTAATATGATTAACAAAAGGATTGGAAGTCACTACCTTAGTAAAAGTTGGGAATTACGTGGGGACAATAATATGAAGACAATCGCCCCGGAAGGTTACGTGAAGATTTAATATAGTTTGGGATTTAGTTTTTGTAGAACAAGTTTTCTGAGAATAGATATTTTTCACCTGTCAGTATTGTTAATACACAAGTTTTAAGATAACTGTTTTTCTTTTCATAAAAAAAAATACTTTTTGGCTGTAAATAATTAGTCTTAATTTATGTGTTTTTAATCCAATCTAATGAATAAATGGTCAAACGACATCGCAAACATTTTATGGAAAATATAATGACACACAAAGGACATAAAACTTACATGAATAAATTGGTCTCGTTAATCTTTGTTTATTGTCTCGACCGTTAATGGATTACGTAGACACACTGTATATTAATATTAAACACCACAGATATACATATTAAAATAACAAATATGACAAATATCTCACTTTTTTCGTGCTTTTCATTGCTTGTTATCGAAACCATTGCAATGTTCCTTGCAAAACTGTTGTAACTCTGTTACATTAGAGTTACAACAGTTTAAATACATATCCAGTAAAGGATCTTCGATCTAATGTATTGCTTGCCTAATCAGCATCTACAAAACCTTGCAATTCTGAATCATCTTTTGAGTAAATCAGAGAATAATTAATAGTGTCTTTTAAATACCTTAATACTCTTTTTGCACATTTCCAATGAGATTCATAGTATACATTGTTAAATTGACTCATGAAACTGACTGCAAATGATATATCTGCTCTGGTTAAAACATAAATACATCAAACTACCAATTAGCCTCTGATAAGGAAATTTGTTTCTAATACAATGATTACTATCATCCATTGTTTAAGATAACTTTGGTTCAATTGGAGTTTTAACTCCTTTGGCATCACTCATGTTAAATCTCTTTAACAACTGGATAATATAGTTTTTCTGATTCAAAGCAATATAACCTTTATTTGGATCAAAATCTATTTGCATACCTAAACATTCCTTAATTCTACCAAATCTTTAATAACAAATTTACTTTTCAGCTTATTTTCTAGTCTACTTGTTTCACTTTCATAATTTGAGAACACAAAAAAAATCATTTACATATACTGCTACAACTCTAATTTTATTATTTTCTCTTTTTATATAGATACAAGGTTCGTGTTTTGATTTCTTATAATTAATATTTTCCAAAACATTATTTACTTCAAATTCCAGGCCCTAGAAGATTGTATAAGCCCATAAATAGACTTATTTAATTTTAAACATTTGTTACCTGTTAAATCAAAGCCCTCTGGTGATTGCATGTATATTTTTTCTTTTAAATTACTATTTAGAAATGCTGTTTTAACATCTAAATGAATAATATCTAACCCTAATTTTACAGAAAGTGAAAAAAGCAACCTTAAAGAAGAATTTCTTATTACTGGAGCAAAAGTTTGTGTATAGTCTATATATTCTCTTTGATTAAAAACCCTAGCCACTAATCTTGCGTGATATGTAACTTTATTTTCGCTATTACACTTTAATATAAACACCCACTTATTATCAATTACACTACCATTTTCTGGCACATCTACCACATCCCATGCATTGTTGTCACGGAAATATGGGATTTCATCCATCATGGCTTCTCTCCACTTAGCTTTATCAGGACGTTGTAATGCCTCCGAGACTGTTAACGACACATCATCTATGTCACTTGTCTCCGCACACATATATGTAACATATTTACTAAAGCTTTTTTTTTTCTTACTCGTTCTGACTTTTTGTGTACTTATTGTAATGTTTCAGGTAAATTGGGCACTTCAAAGTCTTTATCACTTAAATTATCTTCTTCATATTAGCTGTATTCTTCGTCACTAAAAATATTACACTGGGGAACACATTTTTTGTTGAGTTAGATCTGACACTTGTTTTTCACTAATTTGTGTCCTCTGAATCTGGGAATAACCTCAGATCTTGTCTATCACGTCTATATAACTTTTTAAACTACAGAGTATCCTCAAAAATCATGCATATAAAAGAACATAAAATAAAACGTACCAAATCTACAGTTTACAAAACATTTAATGCAAGTTAAATCGAGTTCGTATAAATAAAATTGTTTAATTAGTGAAGAGTACTTACAAATTAAGGCAAGAATTTGCGTTGATAGCTTTTTTTTTATTTAATTAATGGCTTTGGATAACTTGATCCATTCAGCCACGATAATGTATTTGACTACTTGAATTTGTTAATGATGTATGTACCTATTGCATTTGTTAACAAAATAGTACTTCGCATAGAGGTAGATTAAAAATATAATGTAAACGTCAGTATTACAAGAATTAGTAGATTGATAAAAAACCATACATTCATTCGTTTCATTCAATGCCCTAACCAACTTAAAGTGAATATTTAGAACCAACAAGGGATTACATAATGTAGGGATACTTTTCACGTTAAGGTGCCTTTCATAGCGACTTTATTACAACACAAGACAGGCAACGGCTAGGAGGTAACTATATAACATAAGGATAGACAGAGGGAACAAAGCTAGATTTATACATTCACATTACACATTATATCCTAAATTTTTCTTTTAGTCCTTTTTAAATATTCCCAAAAAATTTGGTTAAACCTAATATTATGACGAGAGATATATAAAATGGAAGATTGACACCGAGGAAGAGGTCGTTTATAGCTTTTTCTGGAATGTTCAGTTTGTGTACATTCACGCTTGATGCTCCAACAATAGTCAGCCATCATATGTACGTCCCATCTACCTTGATATCGTGCTTCCATGACCTTCAAATCTTGATGGAAACGCTCACCCTGCTCATCACTCACCGCACCAAGATTGTCAGGGAAATTAGCAAGGTGGCTATGTAAAAAATGCACTTTAATGCTCATGTTGCACCCTAGCTTTTGGAAGCTATCTAAGAGTTGCTGGACAATGTCGGCGTAATTCAATGTTCGTGTATTTCCAAGAAAGTTTTGAACAACGTTTTTGAATGCCAACCACGCATTCTTTTCAATTTCTGACATTGTTACCACGAAATGTTCATTTGTAAGAAGCTGCCGAATCTGTGGACCATCAAAAACACCGGCCTTTATCTTTTCAAATAACAGGCTAGGAAATTTCGATACGAGATACTTGAAACAGTCTCCTTCAGTTGGCAAAGCTTTAACAAATTGTTTCATGAGACCTAATTTTATATGCAGGGGTGTAAATTTAACATTCTTTCTGTCGACAAGTGGCTGATGTACAATGTTTGGATCACCAGATCACCATCTCAGGTCCGGTCTTGGCGGCCAATTAGACTGCACCCAATGTTGCGTACGAGCTCTGCTGTCCCACATACACAGAAAGCAGTGATACCTTGTCTATCCACTTTGTTGACCAAGTAAAAAGCAGACCATTTTAAGGTCAACACAAATGATCCATTGGTGCATGTGATATTGCAACAGATCAATGACTTTCTTTATGTCGTCATATTCTTCACGCAAACAAACTGAATGGCCAATTGGAACTGAACCAAATAAATTTCCATTGTGGAGGAGAACACACTTCAAGCTCCGCTTTGAGCTATCTATAAACAGTCGCCAGTCAGTTGCGTTATAGTTTGAAATTCCCAATTCTTCCATTAAACCACTTACATTATGGCAAAATACAAATCCACCATCATTTTGAAAGTATTGCAGAAATGTCCTTTCTCGTGTTCGAAAATAGGATACCTTGACTCCCTTTTCAAGCAAGTTTTTCTCATTGAGTCGTAATGCTAAGAGCTCTGAAGCTTTTTTGGATAGTCCCAAATCTCGTACCAAATCATTTAGCTCTTGCTGCTCGAATCCTTTACGTATGGAGTCATCTTCAATTTCGAAATATTCATCGTTGGAGTCGCTTTCATCTACACCATATCCGTATTCCCCTTCTAGCAAAGAGAAAAATTCATTGAAAACTAGCGCGGGGATTTCGGGTGAATGCGGCACTGGCCGTATAGCTGACGGTAAACTAAGATACTCTATCTTACATTTGTTTTTCTTGTTATATCCTGATGTTTTCACTATACAAAAATAACAATCACTTGAATGATCTTTGGGCTCGCGGCAAATCATAGGTATACCAAATGGAAGTTTAGCACGTGTTCCCTTGGTCCACATCCGTAAACCCTCAACACACTGTTTACACACTTTATGAGGTGCCCATGCTTTATCTTGATCACCAAGTCTCACTTTAAAATAGGCAAAATATGCTTGTTTGACGAATGTACTGATGTTTGTCCTTTGATTGGGAATGGTAAAACTGCCACATATATAACAAAACGAATCGGGGCTTTTTTCGCACTTACGACGTGTAGGAGCAGAGGTTTAAGGAAACGTTTCAGTTCAAACACACTAAGTAGGTCACTTAAGTAGTAAGTTCACTAAGTAGTTCTACACACTTAAGTAACGAAATACTAAATGCTGCTAACCAACACACAACGTTTCACCACGGTATAACAGACGTAACTAAAGTGAACAGGTGAAAAGTCAAGTCTAGACCAATTGCAGTTATTAGCGCGTCATTCCCCCAGCAACATGTGCCCCACCCACATAGAAAACGAACGTGACGTGATATAAGAAAAGTAAAAAACAGTTTTGAAATCAGCACGCCTAATTCTATAGAAAACAGCTAAAAAATCTAACTTAACAGAAATTGAGTTTAAAATTGTTCCCCAGTGTTATCATTAGACTCAGTTTCAACATTATCTTTGTTTTGTGCCCCCACTGAAACTAGAGTTTATTTTGCACTGAACATTTCATGTTCATCTTTTAAATCAAAATAAATCACTTTAAACTTTTTTGTGTCTTCCATAATTTGTACATCTCTGCTTACATTTTCAGCATACCCTTTTTCTCCCACTTTGACGTTTTTTCTTTTAGAACATGTACCATCACATTGCTGCCAAATATTTGAAGGCCACTAACATCAGATTTACTATCTGTCCACATTTCAAACGATGTTTTGTTTAAACTAGAAGCCAAAGATCCATTTTTTCAGTAAACAGATGTGTTTACAGCTTCAGTCAAAAAAACATTCTTAAGATTGGCATCAAACAAAAGACACTTTGCCTTTTCTACAATTGTCCTATTCAAACGTTCAGATACTCCATTTTGTTCAGAAGTGTAGGGTTTGGTTTTGTGATGTATAATACCATTTACACTTAAATACCTTTCAAATTCTTTTGAAGAAAATTCTCCACCTTTGTCACTTCGCAGAATTTTTATATGAACACCCTTCTGGTGCTCAGCCATACTTTTAAAATTCTTAAAACAATTAAAAACTTGACTTTTTGTTTTAATAAAAAAAAATGAAAACCATTTTATTAAAATCGTCTTGGAAATTATCTGACAGATAAAAGATAAGTTGTAAGTTCTGGAACACTATTAGCAACTATAATAACACATGTATCACTTACTCTTTTATTATTAATCCAGTCTTCATTTGGCGTTAGATGAACATTAGCTCCCGAGTCCACATACCACTCAGTTTTCTTAAAGTCTCCATTGAGAAATGCCGCACTAAACGCATGTTTTTCAGATGTTTTCAATGTTGGATATTTATTTTTATAATGTGCGATTTGTTTACAATGATAATATCTGATTTTTGACAGATGTCTATCTCTCTTGTCATTTACGCCGTCATCACTTCTTCTGTGATTGGAGCTATTTTCAAACATTTTAGACTTCTCAATAAACTAATTTTTCTCGCGTACTCCGAGTCATCAAACAACTTTTTTAAAGCGTCCCAAATTTCTTTCGCGGTTTTTGCTTGTTTTATATGTATATATAACGATGAATCAAGCAAAAGAACTAACTTGGCTTTATCTTTTTCTTGTTTGTCTACTTCGGTTTCAGTTCCATCTAAACACGTGGAGAAACCTTCTAGAACAAGATAATTTTGCACTGCGAAAGCCCAATCATCGTAATTTTCACGGTCTAACAACTTTGGCACTGTAGATATGTAATTCACGCCATTTTGAACCTTAACACTCACTAGTATACAACGTTTATCTATTTACCAACGGAAAAATTAGTCTAGGCCACTATAACCTGTTAAAACTTTTAAATGAAACGAACCAGTAGAGTAGAGTATACAATGACTGACTTTATTTTGTTTCAAAAGTAAATACAATTGGCAGTTTACATTGTACCAACCTTAACTTACTGTAAATGACATATGACCGTAATATTTAAATTTTGTTTAGTTGATATCAATATTTCAACAGTTTATAATATGTGAACATCAATAGAAGAGTAAGTTGGAAAAAACATTACTTATTTGTTTTTAAAATATGAGCTATATTCATGACATACCACATGAAAGCTTTTATTTTACTATAAAAATAACTATTTTAATTAATACATATATTACTTCAGTATACTAGGCTAAAGGCACTGCTTACAATCTGGTATAATTGGTCAGTTGACTTAAATTTTAAAATCTAAATTGGTATCTACCGTAACCAAAAAAAAACGTATTTTGTATTTTTTAATTGTACACTAAAATTTTTGATTTACAAGACCAATTTACAAATTTAAATTAATCTAAAAAATACTCATGATAGTCCAAACAAAATAATGTGTATTTAACTGCATTTGTTTTCTTAAAGTAAAAATCAAATATATATAAATATATATATATATATATATATATATATATATATATATATATATATATATATATATATATATAAAGTTTAATGCGACTGAATAATAAAAGTAAAATGTAATGGCATGTCTCGCAAAACAGGAAAACAAACAACATAATAGGTATTATTTAATATACTCCTTTTCTAACTTGGCTGCACATATACATGTTAGAATACACTACTGTTGAGAGAATTAATAAATGTTTAACTTTTGGCACATGGCTATTTTAAATACCCTTTTTTTCTACTTACATTACAAAATTACATGTTACACTACTAATATTTAAAACTAAAATGTATGCCCCAAATTAAAAGTCGTTGAAAATGGCAAATTACCAAAAGATTTTATTAATCTCAGACCAACTATTGACACAAGAATTAATAAAAATTTACAAGCTGGAAATAATACGCACATAACCATCACATTTATCAGCTTGTAGAATGTTTTTGCTATGACTTAATACATCATTGTTGAACATATTAAACATTTAATTTAAAACTCTAGTCTTTTATTTTGAGTATAATCTGGATTGGCTATACAACAAAGTTTTATCCTCCAGATAAATACCTTTGAATCTGCAATTGGGTTTATTTTTCTATAGGTTCTCCACTTTTAATACAATGTTTGTCT
This sequence comes from Diabrotica undecimpunctata, assembly GCF_040954645.1. Lineage (NCBI taxonomy): Eukaryota > Metazoa > Arthropoda > Insecta > Coleoptera > Chrysomelidae > Diabrotica > Diabrotica undecimpunctata. The sequence continues at coordinate 86,435,285 of NC_092804.1, forward strand.
GTCTGTCTGAAATAATTTAATTTCAATTATGCCATTTTCATATATTCCGTCCAAAGAATCCATAGTTATTACATAGTTGGTACTGAAAATCAGGTCATACATATTAAATCATTTTTTTAATAAAATGAGCGGTTCTAATTTATATAAATGTATTTATTTATAAGTTTACAGCACGATTATATATTATCAACTGGACTAAACTAATATCGGAACTACTTATATATACAAGTTATTCTTCTTTTCTCATGGCGCCGTCTCCTTTCGAAGGTCGGCGATCCAAATGGCAATTGTAGTTCTGGAAAACGCTGCGCGAAAGATTTCTGTGGATGAGCGGTCGAACCATTTCCTCAGGTCTTTCAGCCACGAGTTCTGGCGTCTTCCTAGTGATCTTTTGCCCTGTATTTTTCCTTCCAGTATAACTTGAAGTAATTCGTATCTTTCGCCTCTCAATCACATGACTCAAGTATTGCATTTTCCTCTCTTTGATTATTCTTAGTAATTCTTTTTGTTTAAACATGCGACGAAGTACCTCAACATTAGTAACTCTTTGTAACCATGAAATACAAGTTATTATGTACTAGAATGTTCTGGAATAGTCCATATTATATTTTTCTTCTCAGTATCATACTCAACATAGCAAAAGAAGTTCTAGGAACAAAGATACAACGGAATGAAGAAACATGGTTCGATGAAGAATGCAAACAAGCTATACAGGAAAGAAATGAAGCACATAAGAATTACATACTCAGACGTACTAGAGAGAGTAAAACAGAAACTGAGAACAAAAGACGAAGAGCAGATAAACTGTGCAGGCAGAAAAAAAAAGTACGAAAACCAACGGATACTAAACATAGAGAGGGAGTTTAAGGAAAACGAAACACGTAGTGTGTAACGAATACCTCTTTCGAAGCGACAGACTCAGTAAAACATAGGTTGACATAAAAATTAATTTATTAATTTCAACGTATATACAAAAATGAAAATAAAATGTATTCTATGTCCCCGTCTGGATCCCGCGAGGGTGAATTCCCCGGCGGACGCATGTAAAAGAAAAATTATTATTACTAACAAAAAGATGGAATACGCGAATTCAATCGCACGCAGACTTATACCCGCTTCCATCTCAATCCAGCGGAAGCGCCAAACGCACACGCAATCGAAATATTCGGTGTGCAGATCCACGCTATACTCTGAGTCAGATCTGATGTTAACGTTTAATGCACGATACATACGGGTTCTGCTTGATTGAGGACAGAGTATAATCCTCACTACGGAAGTCTCTCTGTCCGGGTCGGCTCGCAGATTCAATACACCAGCGAGCCAGAGAGTCTAGAGCGTTAGCCACAAGACTCCTTTAATTCCGCCAATGGCTCGCCTTAAATAGCCGCTCCGGACCTTACCTCGTCGTCTCGTCGTGGAAATGGATGCGTGATTATCGACACTTCCACGGTTCGAACTGTTAAACGTTCAGCACATCGTTACAAGTGCATACCAATTTATCAAACATCTAAGACAGGGATACAAACCGAAGACTAGCCTCTGCAAAAATAAGAAGGGTGAAATCATTAGCGATATGGAAGAAATTAAGAGAACCTGGATGACATATTTTAAGGAATTACTAAACAAAGGGACACAACCGCCATTACAACAACAGAGGCAGCAGCAGGCGCGGCAGGAGGTACAACAACAAGAACTGGGGGAAGATGGAGAAGAAAATGAATTAATTAGACCCCCAACGCTAGAGTAGGAATAGATAAAATATCGGCAGAACTACTTAAGCAAGTAGGAAGGAATTTGACACAACAGATGTACCAGCTAATACGAGAGATATGGATAGAAGAAGAAATAGAATTAGAATAAAATAGAATTATAGAGGCATCTCTTTACTTTGTTCGGGATACAAAATACTCACAAACATCATTAATTGGAGACTCCAACCTCTCAAGGAAAAAAACATCGGCGAATATCAAGCAAGGTTTAGACAAAATAGATCTACCATTAACCAACTATTTACAGTTAAACAAATACTAGCCAAAGCATGGGAATATGGCATGGACGTTTACAATCTCTTTGTAGATTTTAAACAACCTTATGATTCAATAGATAGAACAATTCTACCTAATATATTGAAAGAATTTGGCATATTATCAAAATTAATACGACTAGTGCAAATGACAATGACAGAAACAGAAGCACAGGTATGTATTTAGGGACAGATCACTGATGCGTTTACGATAACGCAACGACTGAAACAAGGCGACGGACTCGCTCCAACGCTCTTTAATTTTGTTCTTGAATATGTAATTAGACGGTTGACGGTGAGCGGAAATAACATACTTACAAACAAATCTACTCAATTAGCAGCATACGCAGATGATATAAACATAATGAGCAGAACAGTGAATGCAGCGGAGTAAACCTACGTTGAGTTGAAACAGAGTGCAGTAGCAGAAGGGCTAGCAATAAATACAAATAAAACAAAACTACTCATACAATCCAGATCAAATAGACCGGCGCAACAACACTTTATTGACGATATAGAACATGTGAATAGATTCACATACCTAGGAATGGATCTGGTCGCAAGCAATGAAGAAGAACCGGAAGTAAATAGAAGGCTTATGGTGGCAAATAAAGCCTATTTCGCGATGGGCCACATATTCAAATCGCGAGACGGACACCGGAAAACAAAACTCCGGGTCTATAAAACAATAATCAGGCCCATAGTAAGTTATGGTTGAGAAACATGGGTGGTAACACAGAAATCTGCCAATGCATTAGATGTGTTTGAAAGAAAAATATTACGTAGGATACTGGGCCCAATAAGTGAAAACAACAACTGGCGAATTGGGTATAATAGAGAAATATACATCCATATAGCGAACAACTCTAGCACAATACACTAAACTGCAGAGATTACAGTGGGCAGGGCATGTGGTCCGCATGCATGAGAATAGAATCCCCAGAAAATTACTAAATGCAGGAATACAGGGAAAAAGACCTGTTGGAAGACCTAAAAAGAGATGGGAAGACGAAGTCGATGAGGGTGCCAAGAACTGCCTGGGAAAGCGTTCATCGAAAAGAACAGCGGTAAATCGAAATGATTGGAGAACCTTGTTGAAGGAGGCCAAGGCCCGATTTGGGCTGTAGTGTCATTGGATGGATGGATATTATTCTTCTTATTCAAAAGCGCATTAAAGACGGGCGCTATTGAGGTGCCAACACTTGAATATTCTAAATTTATTCTTCTAAGAATTGTAACACGTACCACGCATCGGAGATGGGCTATTTCGTTACAATATATTTATTATCCTAATTTTTTACTACTTTTTAAATTGTTCTTCTAATGAAACATCTGGATTTTTATTACATTATATGTCACCATTTGTTTTACATCTACTAGCTTCACATGCTGTTAAAGCAGTTATCCAACAGTTCAAACCAACGAGTGTTTTGTATTGTTTCTTTGGTTCTGCTTCTACTTTCTCTTATTAAACACGCGCGCTGTTTGCATTTTCTTGAAAAATACATTAACACATTTCTCTTTAAAAGTAATTATAAGTTGATACATACGAACACCTGAACTTCACTCTGAATAAGTTGTTTGACTTTGTTAAAGGTCAAAGTTTTCATTTTCACTTTTTCTTCTCTCTTTCAAAAGCTTCTCTTGCAATGAAAGCCTATTAGCATAACTAAATCAATTGTTGGAGAAACTAATATTTGCTTTGTTTGTTATAGTATCATGTATTTGCTTTGCTAAATCCTCTTTGCATAGGGAAGTAGGTATACTTAACAACAATTAAGTATGCTGTAAGGCCTTTTCTGATTGACTGCTAACTAATTTTGTAGAATTTATTTATTTTGTACAATAAATAATTTTATTATTTGTTATCAATACATTATATGGTGTAAATAAATGAATACCTATTGATTTTCGGTAATTCGTAAAGTTATATTTTATTTACGTTTGTTTACTATTAATATTGGCTTGAGCACGTGTGCGTGGTTGTACTAAAGAATACATGTGGGTGGCGTATTCTTTGGTTGTATAGTAATTTCCAGCCACTTCTGGTCTGTCAACAAGTAACTAACTTCGCAAAAAAATAATCACTAAATTCACTATACAGTTCAGACTGGGATTAGCGAACCGACTATATTTAAGTTGGGGTTTTTGTTTTTCTTTGGAATATAGGGAAAGGTGGTAAATGAATTATTGGCGATTTAATTTAATTTAATAAAAGTTATGCAACTTTAAAAACAAACTTGCACATGTCTCAGTGTATACCACCCCTGGTACATATTAAGACATGCTACTAGTACACGGTGAGACACATGATATTATATTCTAGAGTTCGATATGAAAAATAAAAAAATAATTACTTATTTAAAAAAATAATGATTATAACTTCGTATAATACCTTATATTTTTTCCAAGAAAAAATGAGAGCTGATATCCGAAATGAAGGCTAATTAGCGAACGTCTAGATGAACAAAATTTATTGTAAGATGCAGTCAGCCTCTTCTCAGTGGGGCACCCAGGGGGGGGTTTTGGGGGTAACCCCCTCTCTCCTATCACTAGTCCGATACTGTTATTCACAAATTTCAAGGACTCAAAATAGAGGTAGCATAAAAAAATTTCGGTGCCCAACTAAAACCCCCCACCCACAGGAAAATTCTAGGTGCGCCACTGCCTCTTCTTATTGGAAAATGGCGTTGGATTTGGAAGAACAAATTTGACTTTTCTTTCTTCACAACAGCAATATCTTCGTATAATACTTATATTTTTCCCAAGAAAAAATGAAAGCTGATATCTGAAATGAAGGCTAATTAACGAACGTCTAGATGAACAAAATTTATTGTAAGATGCTGTCAGCCTCTTCTCAGTGGCGCACCCAGGGGGGATTTTGGGGGTAATCCCCACCTCCGGTCACTAGGCCGATACTGTTACTCACAAATTTCAAGGACTCAAAATGGAGGTAGCATAAAAAATATTTCGGTGCCCAACCAAAACCCCCCTCACAGGAAAATTCTAAATGCCCCACTGTCTCTTCTTATTGGAAAATGGCGTTGGATTTGGAAGAAAAAATCTGACATTTTCTTTCTTCACGAAAGTAATACCAGGAACAGTGGGAAATACGAAACAAGAAGCACCTATTTTGTTGCCTCTACTTCTGAATTGTTGCACGATATAATATGTCCCACGTAAAATATATTTTTGGACTTTTCTTTTTTTATCAGTCAAATGCTTTATCATCCACTAGTAATATCCAAGAATGATCATCATCACTATCTCCAAAATTCAAGACTGGTTCACTTTCATCCGAAGAATTCTCAATGACCACAACACGGGTAAATTTCTGTTTCATTGTTGAAGAAACCAACTGCTTCCTTTTGGCTTCGAGCGCATCTTTCTTAGGCGTGCTTGTGAAGATACTACTTTTCTTCTTCTCTCTCGGCTTGCTGTTATTTTGTCTTGCCTTGGCCTTAGAATATCCTTGCAACATCTCTGGTGGAATGAAATTTTTATTTTCTTTGGTAGTTCTAGAGGACTTGGGTCTAGAGAAACAGAGTTTACAGACGATGGTCATGTGATGACGTTATTGACGGGCTCTTAGATCGGCAGTGACAACGATTTATTACTGCCGATCCAAGAAAGTCGCTCTTTTTAAAAACTTTTGGATTGAAGGGATATATTCCTGTTTTTTAAAAGTCTAACTGTTTTTAGAATATTTTGAGGTACGAGAGCTTTATCTTGTGCTGTACCAACCAACTCAGCGATATTGTATATTGTGATAAGCGTTTCTAGATAATTCAGTAGCCAAGCCTCACATGCAGCATCTTGAAAGGCCCAAAGACAGCCACATCAATGGGCTGAAGTTAGTTTTTTGCTACAATGCGGGGGCAACGTCAAAATATGGACACCTGCTTCTCGAGCCTTCATGATTACTTTCACTGTAACGTGGCTCGCGTGGTTAATAAATATTAGCGGTGACGGATTTTCTTTGGAACTGCTGCTGTATTTGATAAAATGTTTGGTTAAAAAAGTTCTGCTGTGATACAGCATGACAGGTTAGCTAGTCCCAAGGTACCACGAGGTGCTCCATTAAGCATATGCTTTTTAAAAAATTTACGTGGAAACACTATCACTAGTGGCTAGTATGTTTCAAGGGCGCATATTATACCGCAGGTGTAATTATTACACCATTTTCACGACTAGTGTAGCTATTTACTTGTTTAATGCATTTTTCAGTTACAACGTTTTGGGGTCGACGACAGATTTTGTGTCAGTCTCATTAAGATTAAAAACACGTAAATTCTCATCTAAAATAGGATATTTGTTTAGAATGTTTTGAAGATTATCAAAAAACAGCTGAACGTTGTGTCGTTTAAAAGAAGTTAAGCGTGCCTAGCCAAATGACTTAGGTTGTCATATGTTCAATTTTTTTCTTTTCATAAATGCACGAAGCCAGTTGATAACGGCCATTCTAAGTTCTGTCAGTAAAAGGGCAACAAGAGTTCTAGCCCAAAATCGATCATTTTCCCATGTAAATCTCCATAAGAAAATCTAAGGTCCATTCTGCTCGTTTTTGGCTCATTTCGTTGTGGAGGCGCGACTGCTCGTCGGATGGAGACGTGTGAGGTATCGTCGGAAAGGGCAGAGGAAATACATTAACACAAAAAACAAAGATGGCGGCGTATTGCCAAAAAGACATTAGGCTTGTAACGTCTAAACGGCTCAACGTTCAACAATGTGTAAGGTCCACATGGAAAGGGGAGCTGGTAATAAATATGTTAGGATAAAAAACAAACGCAAAGACAATGCAGAAACGGCACTATATCGTTTTTTGTTGTTATTACTCAGATTACTACACGTTATAATAATTATTATTATTATAACACGATTATAACACGTTAAATGAAAGAGGAGGGGATATCCAATACGTTAATACAAAAAACCAGACGGAAAGACATTGCCAAAACGGTACTATATTGTATCCCAGTTGCCATTGGTCCGATTTTGCCGTATGAGACGTTAAATGAAAGAGGATGGGATATCGAATATGACAACAATAAAATCAAACATGGCAACATTGCCAAAACGGCACTATATCGTATCTTCGTTGTTATTGGTTCAATTACTACGTATGAAGTGGTAAATAAAAGAGGATGGGCTAATGAATATGTTATCAGAAAAAAAACGGATGTGGCAGTCCAGTGGGACTGCCGGTAGAAGTTATACTTCTATACACGCGTTCGTCTTTACAAATTTATATGGGACTCAATCTGCACAATCATTACATATGTAATGCTATAGGTAAGAGAGAGCAGAAAGAGAAAAAGAATTAGGTATACAGGTATATGGTGCATCGTTTGCTGTATATAAATATTTGACCTATAATGGGAGTATAGTAAGTAAATGAAGGATTGAATCAATATTTTAATGAAAATATATATTTTTATTTTCATATATGCATAAAAGAAGTTGAATGCAAAAAAAAAATTTTTACACATACTCTGCAGTAAAATTCATTGTTAATTTTGTTATTAATTAAAAAATACAATACAATACACTGCCACATAATTTAATATTATAATACAATACAAATTAAAATGCAATATCCATAAGTATTTAAAAATGACAATATACATAACTTACAATAACAAATGTTTTTGGTTTTTTAATCAATATAATTATAAAGTTCCCAATATAATGATGATTACGTTTTTCTGATTATTATACCATGTTGACGCCTATGAAAGATCGAGCAGTTCCGTATGGGTTTCGTATTATTAGCTGTGTTAGGAAAATTTTATCTTTAAGGTTGACGTTCTGGAAATTTTAAATATAAGTGACGTCACTTTATATAAATTGTGACGTGCATATGTTTAATTTACCATGATAATAATATTAATACAAATTAAAATGAAATATTCATAAGTATTTAGAAATGACAATATACGTAACTTACTTACGCATATGTTTAATTTATCATGATAACAAAATTAATAAAAAAAATATTGTTTGGTGATACAACTGTCAAGTTATCTGGCATTGACAAATACAATATTTAATTGTTGTTTGTTGTGTATATAAGTACACATTTGAACTTTCTTGAGATATTTACAAGTTTTAATTTATAATTTAACATGCCTAACGAAGCTTGTTACTCCCGTGCAAATTTCCGATTCACTCCCGTGCAAATTTCAAAAGTCGAACGTGCGTATAGAAGTATAAATTCAAAAACCAACAACTCGGATTATGTTGTAAATTTTCATTTTATTTTAAAATTTAGCATTTTTGCGTATATTATTGCGTTTTTAAATATTTCAAAAATAAAAAAGGAAATTTATATTGGGATTCGAACTCATATACACCGGCATATTAACCAAACACGTAAAATATTTGCCAATTAGACATGACACAAACGTATTTCAAAATTGACAGTTCTCGGTCACACAGTGATTTATTGAGATTATTACTTTGAAATACAAAAGACTAAAATAATTATGAACATTTAATAAATAATACAAAACATATCACATAAATAATAATATTAATAAATATTATATATATAAATATTATATATATATATATATATATATATATATATATATATATATATATATATATATATATATATATATATATATATCTACGGCATAAAGTGGACTCCGCCCATGTTAAAATTCAGGTTCAAGTGAGCTCCGTGGTCAAGTGGCCACCGATATACGGAGCTCACTTGACCATTCCATAATATTGGCTCTGTCGATTCGTCAACATGTATAGTTTCATAATTTTTAAAAATTTTGTGGAGCCCCTAAGTACCCCTGTATCATGAATATATATCGCTTAGTTCACGTGTATATATTATAGGGGTCGTTCAGATCTTGTTCCGTGTATATTGGAACCATACGTATATCGGTTTAAGTAAGCTCTGATAGTTTGGCAACTATGGAATTAAGCCGTTTATTTCCAGCGTATATTCTAAACGGTTCATATAGACTCCTTACTTTTGTTATCATTCATACTCATTACAGTATGTAACAGATATGTGTACTACCAAATACCTGTTTTTGGTAGGTACGTGCTTTTCTAAAAATAGATTTATAGATACAAAAGGATTTCATTGCCAAGTTGGATGTGTTTTTTCATATGCGAAAATTTCCTAATGTATTTTGTTAACGTGAGTATGTCTTTATACGTTTTATTTAAGAATCCGGTTAATAAGAACTTCTTTTATTTCATCCATTGTTTCATGATATCTTATATACAGCTTTTTTATTATTTTATTTCTTCTATTTTATTATTTTATATTTTTCTGGATTCTATTTCCTATTATTCTATTTTTTAATTCTGGATAGAAGGTTATCTCAAAATAAATATTTAAGTGCTAAAATACGAGTAGATATTTTTTTGTTAAAATGGGTAGTAGTGCACAAAAAAGGGAAGAATGATTAATTTTTCTAACATGAATTATACCACTTCACCAATATTACATATTTCTGAATGTTTTATCTCGTATTTAGGGGTAATATGTAATCAATATAAGTGGAGTTAGTGTCAAATTTGCAATGATCTTTATAAGTAATAGCTTACTGACTGTACTTTACGTGTTCAGTTCACATAAATAAACCTTGTCCCTTCAAAAAGAGCGATTTGAACGGTAAAGTTAACTAAGAAAGTGTGATTAGTCTTGTACCACCCCACATGCACACAAGTTAACCGGTGTTTGCAGGCAAGAGTCCTCCTGGCAGATTTAAGGAAGATAACTACCATAAGGAAGTTCCGTTCGAGGGATCAGATGGCGAGGAGCAGCTTATTTTTGTTTGTATATCTTGCAGATGTGTTGATATAGCCAGTTTTTCCTTGATTCTAGTCATAAAATGGGCTGGTATTCGTGGAGTGGATGTCACGAATCTAGACTTTGTTTTTTTTGCTCTCTAGCTACTTATCTTCGGATATTAGGTGGATTGATAGCTACTATATTGTAGAGCTTATGTTTGGATGTGAGTCTTAATATTCCCTGAATTTGGCTGACTAATTTATAACTAAATATTTTATAAGTTATTTAAATAACTATTTATAAGCGGCATTTAGATTAACAAATACCACTCCTCATACCTAATATTTTTCGTGTGTTGGGCAAGATTTAGTATTTGTGACATATATGATCTAACCTGTCATATATAGCCACTTTTTGTCTTTTAATTTGAGTTTTTCTTCTATTATCGGTTTATATTAAGGATCATGTACAGAAGTATTCTGTATAGCTGACAAAATAAATAGATATATTGGCCGATAGCTTTTGTGGTCGTTGGAGTTTTTGCCAGGTTTAAGCAAGGCAACAACTTTGTCTTCGCTTTGCTTGTCTAAAGACTTTGGATATTAGCCATTGTTGTATTTTTAGTTCAAATTTTATAGTTAGTTTTGTGCTCAGATCCTCAGCCAGGAGCCGTAATATTGTTCATTATATACGTGGATAGCGGATCCAAGCTCAACATCGTTGAAAGGTTCTCTCAGCTGACTGGTTTTGTTTCCTCATTATAAGTTTTTCTTTGCTTCTTTGCCTGCATTTAATATGTAATTTTCAGCGATTAGCTTAATACCAAATACCATAGGATTGGCCATCTATGTGCTTCCTGCATTTTGTTAAGCGCATATGTAAAGTGGAGTGTCTTTATCTCTAGATATACTCTTAATATTTTTACACATAATTAGAATAGTTGGTCCTAAAAAGGACCGATTTGACAAAAAACATATTGAACGGGTGATTTAAGAATTAACGATTACTTAATTATTCATTACCCAGGGTACGCTCGATTGCGGTGGTCTTATTAGTACTTCAATTTTCGTGAACGCTTCTACTTTAAACTTCATAAAAAATGACTAATCTTTCACTTTTCTGTTACTGTTATTTTAAGACGATATTTCGAGTCAGATTTGTATAGTAATAACTATAGTCAATATATAGTCTCTATAAGTAAATGAGTTTGTGGTATCGGTTACAACTCATATATATATATATATATATATATATATATATATATATATATATATATATATATATATATATATATATATTGATAATGAGGAAATAAACAGGTTAAAATAGGTGTAGAAAATTTTACCTACATATATCGGCACCATTGTTCAGGAGATGGGTTTATCCCAGAGATCAAAGGTTACATACTTTTACAGGCGTATTCTAGGTTCTATTTATATATGTTTATTACTAAAAAAGTGTATTTATAATAAAGGCCTTAAGCTATCTGTAGATTCCATGAATATTAGAATCTATGGAAATTAGCAAATTAAAAAACACAGACATAATTCTGAATGACCAACTTGAGACAAACAGTTATCCCCTCCTCAGTTACAAAATATAACGTGTAAACGCATACCTGTTTAATTGTTAGATAAAATGAATTTCCATCAAGTAACGGTCAAATCTATCACTTACTAAAAGAGTACGAAAAGACCTGCTTATGCTTTAGAGTATGGGTACTTTAGTACAAAGTACCCTTTGCTTTTGCCAATTGCTTTGTTACTTTCGCAGCGATGGGTCTCCCTTTTGCTCATCAATAATGTTCCCGCTCGATATAGTTATTCTAAGATATTCAGATTTCACTATATGCTCTACATTTGGTTTTATCTCCTATTAATTTACAACTACGACGAAATCTTTATAATATATCTGATGCATTGATATTAAAGAGGAGTAGAATACTTGGTAGATAATATTTATTTGTTTTGAGTATACTTATTTTACGACCTAGTACATAAAAAAATAAATACTTGTGTGCTCAGTGCTTTCTAAGTCTGTAAAACATAAACATGCTTCCATATTAGATTATACATTTATTAAGAATGTCCACTCTCTGAATTGAAGTTTTTATCTTAAAATATGAGTGTGTCCCACAATCTTTCACAAAAGTTATTCTTTTCTGAAATTTTCTGAATAAGGTTCAATAGGTTTTTATATTTTGTTTTACGTTTTAATCTTTAAATCGGAGTTCATTTTTTGAAAAACTATAAACATGTGACAACAAATTGCTATATGAACGGCGTTATGCATCACTAGACCCAGCCCCAATTTCTTAAATTGTGGATTATTTCGCTTTCTGGTGGAAAAGAGGGACAACAGGATAACATCAGATGTAGACCAAACAAAAGAAATTAGGACACGCATTGAAATAGCACGTGCATTATTTTTTAAACTTAAAAAGTTTCTTTGTTTTCGGGATATAAAGTTAGAGCCTGAGAATGCTTCGATGTTACGTGTTCTCTACTTTTCTTTATGGCTTGAAAGCGTGAACACTAAAACAAGTCCATCTGAATAAGTTGGCCGCCTTTGAATTTTGGTGTTACAGAAGAATCCTACGAATATCAGTGATTCAAAGAATGTCAAACGTGGAAGTAACTAGAATGATAGGAAATGGGGCGGAAATATTATTAACTATCAAAAGACGAAAACTTGAGTACTTAGGACATGTGATGAGAGGGCAAAAATACGACGAAAGCGAAATGTGGGAAGACAAAGAATATTCTGGCTTAAAAACTTAAGGGAATGGTTTGAATGCAGTAGTGCAGAACTTTATAGAGCGGCAGTCAACAGAGTCCGTATAGCCATGATGATTTCCAACCTTCGATAGAAGATGGAACTTAAAGAAGAAGATAGAAAAAAGCATAAACTATCTACGCAATAAATCCCATTAACCTGTTAGTAACGGATAACCAGATATATTTAAAAAGATTAAGTACCTTTCTTTTTATTTTGGATTTTGAATTTTGCATAACTAGAGCAAGCGACTAATTTTTGTGTATTAGTTTTGGACCAAGCGCCTCTTGCGAGCGTTTTAATGATTGTAAATCGAATATTTGGCAACATATGTACATAAACGTGGTTAACAATGGTGACGTTGGCAACTTGTTGAGGTGTTTAGGTTAAGAAGTAGTTTCAGTTATTGCTTAAATTTTTCTATAATAGTCACATTACAGAAGAGCTAACACAGAAAGAGAATACTTAACAAAAGACATAACATTAAGTAAAATGTATGAATTGTATATTGAAGAAGCAGACAATGACCTTGTTAAATTTTCGTTTTACAAAAAAATGTTTTTAGCACGATTTAATCTTCAAAGAAAAAAGTTGAAAAAAGATACTTGTAGTAGATGTGATTGTTTCGAATTAGAAATTAAAAATTGCGCAGATAACGAACAATTAAGCGTTAAAAAAAGAAAAAATGTGCACTTAGAAGAAAGAAAGCTAGACATGAAGATAAGCAACGATCAACCAGAAGTGAAAACCTTTTGTTTTGATTTAAAGAAAAACTCTTCCCCTTTCGAGAATTCTAATAAATATTGTATATTATAAGCGTCAATTATGTATTTACAACCTTGGTATCCATAGCGCCAAGGATAAAAAAGGTCATTGTTATATTTGGATATTGGATAGAAGGTGAAGCTGGTTGGGGAGCCCAGGACGTAGGCATTTGTCTTAAGAAACACATTGAAGAAAATGTTACTTCTGCAAAACATGTAATTTTGTGGTCAGACTCTTGTGGCGGCCAAAACCGCAGCATTAAAATAGTTTTGATTCTGAAAATGATTTTGAAAACTCATCATACCATTGAAAAAATTACATTACGCTATTTTTTTCCTAGTCATAGCTTTTACTCAATGGTAGTGATTTTGGAGATTTTGAAAATGCCCTAAAATTTCAACAACGTTTATATACCGTTGATGATTACCTAAACGTGATGAAAAAATTCCGTAAAAAGAACCCACTAGTAGTTCACAGAATGAAAAAAGAAGAATTCGTCAAGCTAAGAAGAAATACAAGCGAATCAACAGAAGAGACCAATTTAATAGATCTTGATAAAATATTAAAGTAAACAACTACAATTTCGTAAATATGGAACACTTTAAATATCTTAGATAAATAATCACGGTTAATAATAATGCCACTAAAGAAATACAGATCATAATTTAAACTTTTTACCTATTTTAATACATAGATGCTAATCATGGACAATGACTAAAACGGATAAGGAAGAACTACGAATATTTGAAAGGAAAATAATAGGAAAATTGTTTTAACCTCATTATCATATCGCTACAAATCCGTATAGAAGAAGAACACATACTGAATAAAGAAATCTCTTATAACGATATTGTTTAGGAAAATAAATTGCTTAAGGTAGATTGTACACATGCATAGACGCCAAGATGTCAAACTTGTAAAACTGGTATGGAAGGAAGTTAGCACAGAAGAATACCACTTGGGCGTCTCAGTATGCAATGAAGAGAAAACATCCAATCATATCTCAAAAAATTAGCATCGTGAAGGTTCTTCTCTGAACCCCATAACAGATGGCTAATCTTTTACTTTTCATTAAAAATTTAAATTTTAATAAGTCACGTAAATAACGTTCTAAAAGTGCCTTTCCTGAGATAACTTTTTTTAAGCCTGGTTTGTTTGATTACATGTAATTGATTTGATAGTCCCCAACAGATGAGTATTGACTATAGGTAGGATAGCAGGTAGTTGAACAGGCATGTGTTGATAAATATGATGGGTTGGTAGATAGTCTCATTATTCCTAAATCTGACCTCATGTTACCTTCCCCCTTCATTTGTGGAAGTCCTAAAGGCATTTTTTCTCTTGGGGCATCCTCCCAATTTAACTTGGCAATGTAGTTATTATAGAGCCTTTGGATATAGCCAGCGCAACTTAAGCATTGAGATTTAGCTTCATACACGACGTTGTTGTCTTTATATATGTGTTTGGCCTTGGCATTAGTTCCGTTCGGTATTGGTTAGTACGCGGACCTTTGTAAGTCGGAAAATACTTCTGATGGCTTTTCTAGCAATCCTGATCTAATTAATACCTGAGTTTTACGTACATTGTTTTGTTAGCGTTCTGGCCACATATCCACACATTAGCACTGGTTTAATCACTGTTTTATATATCCTGATTTAAGAAAGTCGTATTAAACCTCTGAATTTAAAAGTATTATAAGAGTTATATATACATCAGTTAGCTACCTGAATATTCCCTTTTATTTCTTATGTTACAACGTTATCTACGATATCTAAAATGTTGCAATTCTTTAAAATTATATGGGTCTATTGTTACGTTATGCCCTACTCTACGTCATCTCTTTTGTATGTTAAAGAACATTTATATGCTTTATTACTGACTATTAGACCGTTTTTTATGCTAATATCATTATTTTATAGCATTCTAATAATTTATGGATTAAATCCGGATAGCAAATTGATATTCTTCACTTTCTCGGAAAAATAATATTCTAACACACAAAATCCTATTAAATTGCCAAAACCTTCCCTGCATATTCTATTCACTCATGAGGGGCAGCAGCAATATCAGTACCATAATAAGGCGTATAGTACTGGACTGGCTAATCGTTGGATAATGGGAAGCATGAGTTTTAATGTTTTCGGGACTGCCATCTGTTAGCGGAGAGCAGAGATATCAGTACCAAGTTAATGCATATAGTAATTGTTGCTTACACTTTATTATTATTAAACAACACTATATTTTCTAGTAAAATCATCATGACTTTACAGTAAGACAAATTTTCGAACGTTGGTTATGGAAACATCATGTACATACCACCAGGTTCCCTATGTCGATATCCAGCAAAATCGTTGTAATAAGGAGACGGCAAACAAAAATCCAGAGATAAAAATATGCACCAAGAAAGTCTGTTTTATTCAACAGTCGAATAAACTACAGATTCTTGATTCAAATAGTCAAAAAATCAATAAACAGCTTAGTAAAATAGAAATAACGCCTATTTAATATGTAATCCATTAACGGGCCAAGGTACAAAGCACTCCTGGCATATGCTAATGATATGGATCTCATAAGAAACTCTCTCCGGTCCGCAAACATCTTTAACAAAGTGCACGAAAAATGTTTCACTTAAAATCAACGAAATGAAAACCGAATACAAGCGAATCAACAGAAGAGACCAATTTAATAAATTTAGAAAAAACATTTAAGTCAACAACTACAATTTCGAAAGTATGGAATACTTTAAATTTGCTGTGGCAAAAATCATCATACTTGGGTTACATTGATATTTATGTGGCAATCAGCTGTAAAAGTCATTGCCTTTTTCCTGTCGTATCATATTTTAGCATATCATATTTTGAGTGAAATTGATCCTAAATGCGTCTAATAATATTAAGTTTGTAAAACAGCTGTCCTTTTATGCTCATTCGTTCACCTTTTGTAAAACAGTCTGTGTAAATATAAGGGATTTATATAATGTTTTCATTTCGTAATCTTTTCGTTTTATAATTATAGTTCTCTTGCTTTTATTTTCTATGGTAATACATATACATACCCAATTCAAAAGGGAGAAAACCAGCGAGTTCTAAATTAAACGTAATTATTATTCTCTCTTTCTCCCTATATGTTATATAAAGATCATCGTCATCGTATAGTCAGAACGGAAAAAGATTCTATTGCCTTTTCTTCTTTTTGTCTTCTCTTTCCTATTGAAAATACAGCCAGGTAAATGACGTTTTTAAAATTTATGTCAATATTTCTGAAGTGCCTTTCCTTGGATAATTTTTTTTAAGCCTAGTTCGTTTGATTACATATAATTGATTTGATATTCCACAACAGATAAGTATTGATTGTAGGTAGGATAGCAGGTGATAAATATAATGGGTCGGTAGCTAGTCTCATTATTTCTAAATCTGACCATATGTTACCTCCTACTTCATTTGTGGAAGTCTTAAAGGCATTTTTTCTCTTGGGGCATCCTCCCAGTTTAACTTGGCAATGCAGTTATTATAGAGTCTTTGGATAAAGCCAGCGCAACTTTAGCACTGAGATTTAGTTTCTCGTACGACGTTGCTATCTTTGTATATGTGTTTGACCTTGGAATTAGCTCTGTTCGGTATTGGTTAAGTACTCGGACCTCTGTAAGTCGGAAAATACCTCTGATGGCTTTTCTAGCAATCCTGGTCTAATTAATACGTTCTTGTCACGTATCCACACATTAGCACTGGTTTGATCACTATTTTATATATCCTGATTTTAGAGATTCGAATTAGACTTCTGGATTTAAAAGAGGGTTATATATACATAAACATCAGTTAGCTACCTAAATATTACCTTTTATTTTTTATGTAACAACATTACCTACGGCATCTAAGACGCTGCAATCTTTCAAAATTACATGGCTTTATTGTTCCGTTATGCCCTACTCTCGATCCTCTCTTTTGTATGTTAAAGAACATTTATTTGATTTTCTCATTAGTGACTATTAGACCATCAGTCAGACTATCAGTCAGACTATCAGTCAGTCCCACGGATTCTGGGGGGGCAAAATTCTGACATATTATAGAAAACCATCTAACAGATATATATCTCTAAAAATTGCAACTTTCAATGCAAGAACCCTGCTATCAGAAGAAAAATTCATAGAAATGGAATCTGAACTTGATAAAATCAATTGGGACATTGTTGGAGTCGCTGAGGTCAGGTTCAACATGCCCTCAAAAATATGAAAAATAATAGAGCTCCGGAGGAAGATGGTGTAGTCTTTGAGACAATTAAACTAGGAGGTCCACTTTTGATGTCCCGAATCCAAACACTTTTTAATCTATGTCTGCATAGTGAAAACACTCCAAGTAAATGGAAAAATTCGGTTACAATCCTCCTCCACAAAAAAGGGGATAAATCAGATCTCGAAAACTATAGGCCAATTAGTTTGCTTAACTACCTATACAAGCTCTTTACTCGAATACTGACAAACAGATTAGAAGCAAAACTCGATTTCTATCAATCAGAAGAACAGGCAGGATTTCGAGCGGGACACGGAACAAACGACCATTTGCAATGCCTTAAAACTCTAGTTGAAAAGTCTATCGAATATAACAGACCCCTTGCTCTTATCTTTGTCGACTTCCACAAAGCATTTGACACAGTCGAAACAGTTGCTATCTTAAAAGCACTATGAGAATGCAGAATAGATCACAGGTATGAAAATATTATTCGAAATATATACAAAAATGCGACAACAACCGTTAACCTCCATTGCACTGAGAGGATAAAAATTGGCAGAGGGGTGCGGCAGGGAGATACCTTGTCGCCAAAACTATTTATAACAGTTATGGAGTACGCATTTAAAAGGCTAGAGTTTGAATCAAAGGGTATTCGAATCGATAGAAAGATATTCAATCATCTCAGATATGCCGATGATATTGTTCTCATAACAGACAACTTAGGAGAAGCCAGAGTTATGCTACAACAACTACAGCAAGTAACCCAGAAAGTCGGTTTAAAAATAAACTATGGAAAAACAAAAATGATGACCAATCTCGTCCCCAATGAGCTAATAGAAATCGAAAAGTCGCCCATAGAACTTGTGGAAAAATATGTGTATTTGGGTCACGAAATAAGGTTAACGCGAGATAACCAAACATGCGAGCTACTCAGAAGAATAAGTCTGGGTTGTACTGCATTCGGAAAAATGAGAGACGTATTTAAAACAAATATACCGATCCATTTAAAAAGAAAAGCTTTTAACCAGTGCGTTCTACCAGTCCTCACATACGGAGCAGAAACCTTAACTCTCACAAAAACATCAGCCGAAAAATTGAGAAGGACACAACGAAAGATGGAGAGATCAATGCTTGGAATAAACTTAAGCAACAGAATAAGAAACGAGGAAGTTCGTAGACGAACCGGAGTGGAAGACATTATCGAACATATTACAAAAAAAAATGGAGATGGGCAGGACATGTTGCAAGAATAAAAGACAACAGTTGGACAAAAAAATTGCTTGAGTGGAGACCACGGGCTGACAAGCGAAGCCGAGGAAGACCCCCAAAGTGATGGACCGACGACCTCAAAAGAATCGTGACCAATTGGATATCAGAGCCTCAGAACAGAAGCAGATGGAAAAGTCTAGAGGAAGCCTATGTTCAACAATGGACAACTCAGGGCTGATTGATGATGATGATGATGACTACTAGACCGCTTTTTTTGCTGCTACTAGCATTATTTTAGAGCATTCTATTATTTAATTTATGGATTAAATCCGGATAGCAAATAGATATTCTTCACTTTCTCGGAGAAATAATATTCTAACACACAAAATCCTATTAAATTGTCAAAACCTTCCTTGCATATTCTATTCACTTATGAGGAGCAGCAGCAATATCAATACCATAATAAGGCGTATAGTTCTGGACTGGCTAATTGTTGGATAATGAGAAGCATGAGTGTAGCAGTTTTAATGTTTTCGGGACTGCTACCCGGTATCGGGGAGCAGAATTATCATTACCGAGTTAATGCATATAGGAATTGTTGCTTGAACTTTATTAATATTAAACAACACTATATTTCCTAGTAAAATAATCATAAATTTACAGTAAGAAAAATTTTTGAATGTTGGTTATGAAAACATCATGTACATACCACCGGGCTCACTATGTCCATACCCAGCAAAATCCTTGTAATAATGATACTGGAAACCAAAGATGAAAATATGCTCCAAGAAACTCTGTGTTATAAAACAGTCGAATAAAATACAGATTCTCGATTCCAATAATCAAAAAATTAATGAACAGCTTACTAAAATAGAAATAACGCCTATTTAAGATGTAATCCATTAACGGCCCAAGGGACAAAGCACTCCTAGCATATGCTAATGATATAGAACTCATAACTCTAATGAGAAACTCTTTCGTCCACAAACTTCAATAAAGTGAAGAGAGCACAAAACATGTTTGACTTAAAATCAACGAAATG
Source organism: Diabrotica undecimpunctata (assembly GCF_040954645.1). Taxonomy (NCBI): domain Eukaryota; kingdom Metazoa; phylum Arthropoda; class Insecta; order Coleoptera; family Chrysomelidae; genus Diabrotica; species Diabrotica undecimpunctata. The sequence continues at coordinate 86,455,087 of NC_092804.1, forward strand.
AAAACCAAATACAAGCGAATCAACAGAAAACCAATCAACCAATTCAATAAATTTAGAAAAAACATTAAAGTCAACAACTACAATTTCGAAAGTATGGAACACTTTAAATATCTTAGATCACTAATCACGGTTAATAATAATGCCACTAAAGAAATACAGAGCATAATTCAAACTTCAGACCTATTTTAATACATGGATGTGAGTCATGGAGAATGACTAAAACAAATAAGGAAGCACTCCGAATATTTGAAAGGAAAATAATCAGAAATTTTTATTTAACCCCATTATCATAACTACTATTTAAATGGGAATAAGCAACAATTAGAGGTTAAAGTTAGTTTATTGACGTTTCAATTTCCACTTCGGAAATCATTCTCACTAATGTTTGTATTTTGAGAACGATTTCCGAAGTGGAAATTGAAACGTCAATAAACTAACTTTAAGCTTTAATTGTGGCTTATTCCCATTTAAATAGTAATTACTTTAAAATGCCACAAGAAAATAGCTTCAAATCCGTATAGAATAAGAAAACATACTGAATAAAGAAAGCTCGCATAACGATATTGTTCAGGAAAATAAATCCCTTAAGGTATATCGGACACGTGCATAGACGCCAAGATGTCAAACTTGTAGAACTGGTGTGGAAGGAAGTTAGCACAGAAGAATGCCACTTGGGCATGTCAGTATACAATGGAGAGAAAACATCCAATCATATCTCAAAAAATGAACATTTCATTTGATTGCAGATTCGTGGAAAATCGATCAACTTGGAGATAAGTTGTAATCAGCGAAGACCTACCCAGTGTTGTAGAGCTACGTATTGATAATGATAAAGAGAAAGGAGAAACAGTGACAAAAAGCAACAAAAATGGACTATGGAGCAAAGCTGCTTCAAAATCTTTGATTGGAGAGGATTTAAATGAAAATATAAGAAATACAATGGATGATTGATGGATTCAAGAAACTTGAGACTTGAGAAAGGCACTCTCCGAAACAGCTGTAGTGATAAGATAGAAATAATTTTGTAGAAGTTTTGCTGTTTTATTGTTAAACAAAATGGAATTAACATACGACATTATATACGCTAAAATAACTAGACAACTTATATGATACGGACATATAAGGAGAAAGTTTAATGATACAATAATCTACCCAATATTTGTTATGAGTAAAAACGATATGAATAAACGAAATAAAGAAAACCATGGCAAAAGGCAAAAAGAGTAATGATTTAAAAATGAGAGAGGTATCCTGTGGATAACATGTGCTTAATTAGGAACGAATGGAGATGAAGATCAGAAGACGACAAAGAACGTTTTAAATTGATAAATGTATACAATTTTTAACAATGTATATTTATAGGTCATTATTAGGGCCAACGTGCTAATTTTATGTAAAATAACACTTTTCAAGTTGGATCGGTTACAGCACGGTGGAATCAAATACACCCAAAGTTAAAAACCATCGATGTTTATATGAAAGATGAAACCTTATGGCACATAACCGTGCAATGTTGACACCTACACATTATCACATAGTTGTGAACGGTACATTGTACCTAATTACTAAGAAGTTTGTTATTTTATTCTAAGAATAAGTTTAATAATTATATATATATATATATATATATATATATATATATATATATTAAGTAATAATTTACGGAAGATTTAATGTATTTAAAATTTTACAGGATCCGGTATCGTAATAAGAAGTCAAATTTCACTACAACTCCATTAAAACGTGTTAAATTTTACTTTGGATATTCTTTTTGTGAATATAATAAGTAAAAATACAGTAAGTTTCATCTTCTTATTGTGCCGTATTCTAATTAAGGTTAGCGATTACTTCTTTAAACGCTTCCCATAAATTATTATAGTTTAAATTTAACTACTTTATGAAACAAATATTTTTATTTTTTTTTATTTAAAGAAATAAAGTCGCATCCACCCAAAGGTTATTAGCGACATTCCTGTAACATTTGTAATAATATTAAATTTAACATTTGTAATAATCAATCATTGTAACAATTAATTACAATTTGTGAACAATAAAACATTTGTAACAATTAATTAAGTTAAATTTTGTGTAACATATTTATACATTGTAAGTAACCTAATAAATTGTTCGGAACTAAACTTTTGTTGAGGAGTGCTTTTAGGTTATTTGGCAAATTTTAAGACTGTCTTTGATTTACGTATTTAGGACAGTCTATCAAGAAGTGCTTTATACTGTCTACTGTATTGCATGTTTCGCATTTTGGAGGTTCATTATTTGTGAAGAGACAGGCATGAGTATACCTACAGTGTCCAAGTCGTAGATGTGGAATAATAGTTTGGCATCTTCTACTTCTGGCTGTGGACTTCCATGAAAAAATATCACTTTTGATGGTTCTGAGTTTCGAACTAGAGTCATTCCACTCCCGATTCCACGCACTTAACACCTTATTATTGAAATAATCTTTTAGATCGCCTGCGATACTCCGACACTGTGTTTCTGATGTGTCACTGGTGATAGCGTTACGCGCACTAGTATCTGCTTCTTCATTCCCTTCTATGCCTATATGAGATGGTATTCATAGGAAGTGGACTCTTCTGAAATTTTCTCAATGGGGTGTTTAGGGTATACATTTTGCATAGCTTTGACTGCGCTGAGAGAGTCAGAAAGGACTAGACAACAAGGGATGTTTTTAATTAATGTTGGCTTAACTGAGATGTGTCACTTTCAGCGTCCGCTGCCTCACTGTTAATATAATTATGGATTTTTTTCATTATGAACCTGAATTTACGTTTTATGGATCTTTCTTTTAAATGAGGATAAACTTGACTGAGCATATGGGACAAAGCTGATAGGTCTGTGGTATATTCTTTAATTGTGGTTATAGGATCTGCTGACCCCATGATATTCATTAGGAGCATGTTAAGTTGATCAACGTTTAGAGGGAAAGATAGAGGGTGATTTTCTATGAAGTTTTTAGCAGGGTCAAGTAAGAGAGAAAATGAGCATTCAGAAGTGCTTGCTGAACTAATTTTAGCTTTTTTAGATTTTGCTTGGACTTTAGGTGGTGGAAAAATGTTACGTTCTTCTGAAGATGGATCTGCTTCAGGTGAAATAATTTCATCAAAGTTTCTTTTTGGTTGATTAATTATGTGACTGTCCTTATTTGATGAGTCTACTTTGTTCGGTATCTCCGGGATATTGGAAATAGACATTTGTTCACACTGAGAAGGGTTCGTGTCATTGGATGCTTGCAAGGATATATTTGTTGCGCTGGATACCGATGCTTCGTTGTTTTGGTTGGGGTTTATTTGAGCTAGTGGTTCGGAGCACTGTGAAGCGATGTGTCTTGGCTTCTTGCATCTAAAGCAAACTAAACTGTCTTGAGAAATGAATATTCTATATGTCGTGTTGTCAAAAACAAGAGTAAATGACTCTGGTAGTATTAGATTGTGAGGACTGATATAGATTTGTCTTCGGAAACTAAGGATGTGATTGTACTCAGGCATAGAAGAACTTATTTTAAGGAAGGTCATGGGAGAGACAGGAACTATGCCGATTTTTTGTAACTCACTGATTAGCAAGTCGTGCGGTATTGAAGGACATACGCCGGAGAGTACAAGTCGTTCCGCTGGTGTAACTAATCTTCTTGCTCTGACAATTTCACCTTGTATTTCTATTTGACCGTGATTATTCATAAAATCGTCCACTATTTGTTTATTGGATAAATACATACATATGCGATTATTAGATAATCTAGAAGAGAAGATTATATTTTTCGGTTGAATTATATTTCCAAGTGGGAGAAGGTAGTCTTGAAGTTTGGTGTTTTCTAAGGCACTAAAGATAATTGCTTGGGACTTTAATGGAAATTGCACTCTCGACGCTGCCGAAGAGTATGACTGTGACGTGTTTATTCGATTTTAATGGTCTTGTATTGTAGAACTGTTGTGTGATTCCATGTTTGAATTCATTTCGATAAACGTTTGTGAAAAGTAAGTCCGACTCTGTACAACTGCTAAAACAGCTATATCGGTCTTTACTAAAAGCGGTTTTTTGCTGGTAAAACTGGATTTGTTTATTGACAACAATAACAAATAATTGCATTTTGCTGACTTTAATACTAATTTAACTGGATATTATGTAAGGAGTTTGTACACTTACAGTTTATTTTAATATATCACTAAGATTCACAATTTATAACTTACATTAAACTTTGTTAATGTTAAAAATATTCGGAGCCCATATTGAATACATTATAATTATCGATGCAGAACCGAACTCCGAAACAAATATTGCACGTCATAAATTGCAGGAATTGAAAAATTACAAAGATCTCCTGTTTACAGAGTTTCTTTTAATTTTATGTAGTTTATTATAATCCTACCGAAGGGCTTCTACTTTCTTAAACTGTTACACGACTACTCTACTCGATGTTAGTACATTTAGAGACTAAATGTTTAAGTGCATATACATTTTAACAAAAAATAATAATAAATAAAACGAAAACTAGCCATTTCCAAGTTTATAATAAATACTTTTTTAAGTTTGAAAATAATTAAAGCAAGTAATATAAATAACCACCATAAAATTAAAAAAAGTAAAAAACTACATTAACCAAGTACCTATTTGTGAAATTTCTCGATGACTAAATTGATTGATATTTAAATAAATTTGAAGTTCCAAAACGTACCTGCTGTAAAATTTAAAAATCTACGACTAATCAAATTATTGGCAACATCGGAGGAGTTTAGTTGTGTACGCAAAGAAATGTATACGGATCCCAAAAGTGTTTTAACCTATTACGGAGTCCACTTAATCCGACGTGTTGGTCGGAGTCCACATAAAGCGCTACCCAGATAATAATATACACGATGTATATTCGCCTGGAGTTAGTATAATACCGTTTTAGTACGGAGCCCCATTAACCGCTAGATCTATATATATATATATATATATATATATATATATATATATATATATATATATATATATATATATATATATATATATATATATATATCTACGGCATAAAGTGGACTCCGCCCATGTTAAAATTCAGGTTCAATCGAGCTCCGTGGTCAAGTGGGTACCGATATACGGAGCTCACTTGACCATTCCATAATATTGGTTCTGTCGATTCATCAACATGTAGAGTTTAATAATTTATAAAAATTTTTTGGAGCCCGTAAATACCCCTGTATCAAAAATGTATATCGTTTAGTTCACGTGTATATATTATAGGGGTCGTTGAGATCTTCTTCAATGTATAATTGAACCATAGGTTTATCGGTTTAAGTAAGCTCTGAGAGTTTGGCAACTGTGCGACTATACCTTATATTTTCAACATATATCCCGAGCGGTTCATATGGGCTCCTTATTTTTATCTACTGTTCGTAGACAGTGTAATGTCATACGCATTACACTAAGTAACAAAGGATATCTTATTACCTGGTATAACTACGTACTAAAAGGTAACTGGTTCTTTAAAAAACAGGTATATAGATACAAAAGGATTTGGGCTTATTATTTAATGGAATGTTCGCTTGCATAGGAAATTTTATTTTTTCTGCATTTTTAAAAATGTTGTTTTTTTGTTTAATATAATTTTATTAGTTAAATGCCGAACTCGATGTTTTTTTTTTAATTACAGAAATTTCGTAATATATTTTGTTTACGTGAGTATGTCTTTGTACGTTTTATGTAAGCATCCGATTAATAAAAACTATTTTTATTTCATCCAATCTTCTGCGATATCTTGTATAAAGCTTTTTTATTATTTTAGTTCTGGTCTTATTTGTGTACTATATATGATATCTCGATAAAAGGTTATCTCAAAATAAATATGGTTAAGAGTTACAATAGATATTTTTGTGTTAAAATGGGTAGTAGTGTGCACAAAAAGAAAGAATTTGTCTAACAAGGTATATTCGGCAGCAGATGCATATAGTGCAAGCGTCTATGTTTTAAGGGCGGAAGGACGTGCACCTCAATTTTTGGCTGACAAGCATGCGAAAAATATTATTTCTGGTCCTCAATTTACGTTTTAGTTTTAAACAATGATCTGTGACTGACCCCGTGCGATACAAATTATTTTCAAGAAATTTATAGGAAGTCTACGTTCAACAATTTCATGACATTATTGGATGTTCAGTTTTGTGAAAGCGTCTATGTTAGGGAGATTATAGGAGCACACACGAGTTTTTCAGGGATTTTGGCTGAAAATTGATTCATAGTTTATTTTTATTGTGTAATAGTAGGTGTATCGTCTATACAATAGAAGTTCTAGTATCTACCGGTATGGATCGTTCGTTTGTGTAAATGTTATACAGTGTAGGTGCCTTTATGCTACCCCAAGCGAGACCGTTCTTCATCTGCTATTCTTATCATTGAGTGATACAAAAAATATTCTATTGTGTAGGCATACGCAGACAATATAAGTGAGTTTGTTATCTAAGGGGATATCATATAGTTTTTGGAGAAATATTCTGTAATTTAAGGTGTCGTAAGCGGCATTTAGATTGAAAAATACCACCCCTGATACCCGATATTTTTCGTACCCGTCTTTGATTTAGTATTTGTGATGTACGTGACCTTCCCTGTCTACAGCTACTTTTGTCTTTTAATTTAAGTTTTTCTTCTAATATCGGTGATATCATATTAACGATATTGTGCAAAAGTATTTTGAATAGCTGACAAAATAAAGATATTAGCCAATAGTTTTTGTGGTCGTTGGAGTGTTTGCCAGGCTTACACAAGGTAACAACTTTGGCTTGTCTCTATACTTTGGGTATCTCCTAATTTGAATACAGTTGTTCATCATCTGGATAAGTCATTGTAGTGTTTTTGGTCCAGATTTCGTAATAAGCTTTGTGCTCAGATCCTCAAGGTCGGTAGTTGTGTTATTTTTCATTAAATATGTAGATAGTGGATCCAAGCTCCACATCGTTAAAAGGTCCTCTCAGCTGACTGGTTTTGTCCTTTCTTACTTTCCGACAGAAATAGTATGTCTATATCTATAATGTGGTTTTCAGCGATCAGCTATATACCAAATACCCTAGGTTAGTCCCTATATGTGTTTCCTGTACTAGAAATTAGTCAGATTCGTGTTAACTCATCTGTCTGATAAATTTAAGTAAAGTAAAGTTTGTTGATTTTTAGATATACCCTTAACAGTTATAGACATATGTTATTAGAATAGTTGGTCCTAAAAAGGACCAATTTGACAAAATCATATTAAAGGGGTGACTGAAGAATTAGCCGATTAATTAATTAATCATTACCCGGGGTATGACCGATTGCGGTGGTCTTATTAGTACTCCAATTTTCCTAAAGGCTCGTTCTTTAAACCCCATAAGTAATGCGTAATCTTTTTATTAAAAATTTAAATTTTACATGCCGTGTATTACTTTTTGACGATATGTCGAATCAGATTTGTATAGTAATAATTTTAGGTTCTAAAGAGCCTCTTTGTGGAAAATTAATAAGTTTGTAATATCGGTCGCAACTCATATATAGATAATAAAAAAATATACAATTAAAATAAGTGTAAATAATTTCAATTACATACATCGGCGCCACTGTTCAGATAATGGGTTTATCACAGATATCAAAGTTTACATTTTAATTCAATGTTCAAAGTAGGAAAAGACATGTTTATGCCTTTATTTTTTTAAATCTATTCTGTTTTCTTTCTAGAGTTCCGTCTTTTTTGAACGACCTGTGTTCTTTTTTCAATTGGGCACTTGTCCAAAGCTATGACAAATACTCTGTCCTCTGCTATTCTACATTAATATAACATTCATTATTTTCTCTAAACACTCTGTCTTCTGCTGTTCTACATTAATATGACTGATTTATTTTATCTTTCTTGCAGCTATTTTAATGTTTATCCTGTGTATCTTCTTCTTCTTTTTCTTTTTATATGGACATAACTCTGTCTGTTTTTTATTGTGCTTCCAGTAAGTTGCCTTTCCATCGTTTTCGTGGTCTTCCTACTGATTGTCTTCCTATGGGTTAACCGTCTCTTGTCGTCTTTATTGTTTTATTTGTTGTAATTCGGCTTATACGATCGTTCCGTTCTACTCTTCTATTTCTTAACCAGTTCTTGATGTTCTTCACCTTGCATCTACGTCGTATATCTGTACTTCTAGCTCTGTCCCATAGTGTCTTACCATCAATTTTTCTAAGTGTTTTTATCTCTGCTGTTTCACATCCTTTTTGTCCTCTCTGTATCAGGTCTTGTTTTTGGCGCGTAAGTCATTATTGGTCTGATGACTGTTTTGTAAATTCTGCCTTTCGTTTCTTTTCTGATATTTTTATTTCTTCATAATGTTTCATTTAGGCAGCCTGTGGCTCTGTTTGCTCTATTCACTGGATCTTTCACTTCAGTTTTGAGCTTTCCCTAGCTAGATAATGTGATGCCTAGATATTTAAGCTCCAACCCTTGTTCTATTATCTCACCTTTTAGCTCCAATTAACATCTTAGTAAATTTGCGGTTGTAACCATGCATTTTGTCTCTTTTGGGGAAATTAACATGTTAAATTTTCTGGCGGGTATATGAAATTGGAGCAGCGTACGTTGTAAATCATCTTCACTTTGAAATAGTAGTATTGCGTCGTCTGCACAGCAGATTATTATTATATTATATATTATTTGTTTTTCTTCCATTTGGTATCCTTTTTTAGTTCTTACTTTTTTATTATTTCATCCATAATCAGGTTGAATAATAGGGGACTCAGGGAATATTCCTGTCTCATCCCATTGTCAGCTTCAATAGGGTCGGTTAGTTCTTCTTCTACTTTTACTTTGATTGTGTTGTTTTGGTATATATTCTCGATCGTTTTGATTTTTCCTAGAGGTATCTCTCTTGCGTACAATAAGTGGAAAACGTTTTTTAATTTGTGTATCTTCTGTATATCAGTATTTCTTCTGTGTATTAAAAGTTAAATTTTGGTTATTATTTCTTAAGATTCTCTTAACGTGTTTATTAATTGTCTTGTTTCATGTGTATCAAGATATGTGTATCATGATAGATTGTAATGCATATTTCATTTAATGTAATTAAGTGCTCTTTGCGTTTGCAAATTACTATCTCACTTTCTCAGTGATAGGTCTTTTTTTCCTCATCAATAACCTTATCCTCGCGCGATACAACTATTTTAACCCTCTATAGCCCCGTGTGTACTCAAGGCAACAAAGGAGTTTTTGATGCAGAAAACTTTTTTAAAACAATTTCCGACTCTAAGATGCCCTCTGTTAATTTCAGGCAACATTTGGTTATACATTTTAATACACTCTATGAACCTATGAATATGGAAATGTTTAACAGTATGTCAAATGGACATGGCTGCCTTATTAGTTTGTATTTTCGATAGTGATTTATTGTTATAAATTGTTTACAATTTATATAAAAATATATACCGAGGCATTATATCAGCATTTATATATTGATTACCGTTGAAATTTGTTTATTTTATTGTGTTGTTTCAGTACTGTGATAAAAAACAGGTATGTTCCTTTGAATCCACACTGGACCATATTATTTTAAATTATTTTTTTAGGATGGATACAAAAACGTTCTACGGGAAAAGCAGTAAATATCCGAGGAATCCAAAAACTCTGACTTTGACAGTGATAATAAAAGAGTGATAATGAATTTTCCATAGGTACTCAGATATCAATCGATCCAGGATCAAATAAAATGGAAAATGAAGACGATTTGTACGAAGCAAATTTAGACCAGCTCAAATAGTTGACACTATATCTAGGAATCGCTGGGAAGAAATAGAAACTAAAATTCATTTCAATAATAACGAAAATATGCTCAACAATAATGATAAGTTATACAAAATTAGACCATTCATCAACGGTCCATTTCAAAATTTTCAGAGTATTCCAATGAGTGAAAAATTGTGTATTGATGAACAAATGATACCATTCGAAGGAGCACATTCTTTAAAACAATATATGAAGAATAAACCCAAAAAATGGGAATACAAGGCATTTGTTTTGCGTGATAGCAATGGTATTGTTTATAACTAGGATTTATATACAGGAACTGTTGAACATTCTCTTCATTTACCTAATGTAGACACCAACGGTAATGTAGTAATAAGATTGTGTGAGATAGTCGAACCAAACAAATACTATAAAGTATATTTTGACAACTGGTTTAATAGCATTCAGTTGCAGATTGAAATGGAAAAACGTGGACTGCAATGTTTGGGAACTGTTCGTCCAAACAGACTGCCTAATTGCCATTTTTCTGATGACAAGAATATGAAGAAACAGGGTAGAGGTACTGTAGAAGAAAAGCACGGTACAGTAGATGGCATAAGACTACCAGGGTTAAAGTGGTACGATAATAAACCGGTTCATTTGCTTAGTACATTTGTTGGTTCTGAGCCTACTTCGCTAGTCAAGAGGTGGGATAAGAAACAAAAATCAAGAATTATTGTATGCTGTCCAAATTCAGTGCAATTTTATAATAAATTTATGAGAGGGGTCGATCTTATGGATTCACTAATTGCTCTTTACCGAACAGACATAAAATCTAAAAAGTGGTATCTAAAAATATTTTTTCACCTTCTGGATTTAGCTCTTGTTAACAGCTGGTTGTTGTATCGTCGTGATTGTGATTACTTTGAAAGCAAAATCAGTTGCCTTTGTTACAGTTTAAGTCCCACTTATGTAGCGTACTGTTAGCAAGAACTGACCAGATCAAAAACAAAGGACGTCCCAGGCTCAGTGAAATTGAGAACGAAATTGTAAAAAAACGGAAGAGAGGACCTACTGCTATTGTACCACCGAAGGAAGTTAGGCTTGACCAAACCTTCGACTGGCCCGTATTTTCAAAAAAAGGGAAGATGCAAAAAACCAGGATGCTGTAATACTTCTAAAGTAATGTGCGATAAATGTAAAGTTGCTTTATCTTTTACAACTACAAATATTTGTTTTTTTGATTGGCATAATAACTAAGTATATAACTTAATTCGTTAGTTTTTGCTGAACACAGTTGCCTGAGGGCAATACTCCCAAAACTCTCCCCAAACAAAATTTAAAAAATCTATAAAAAATACTAGTTGTAAATGGATGGATATTTGAGCACATATACAAATTAAAACATTTTCTCTTAAGTTTTCAAAAAAAGTCGGGCAATAGAGGGCTAAGATATTTATATTTCACTATATGCTCTATCATTTGGTTTTCATTTCAAATTAGCACCTATGACGAAATTTATAATATCTAAGATCTAGTGCTTTCATATGAAACTGGAATAAAACACTTGGTAGATAATATTTATTCGTTTTGAGTACAGTTTTTTTAGAACCTAGTATATAAAAGAATAAATATTTGTCTGTTCAGTGTTTTTCAAGTCTGTAAAACATAAACAGGCTTAAATATTAGATTATACATTTATTAAGAATGTTCAATTTCTAAATTGAAGATTTTATATTTAAAAATATGAATAGGTTTTTACATTTTATTTGACGTTTTAATCTTTTAATTGGAGTTCATTTTTCGAAAAACTATAAAATTGTGAGAACAAATTGCTATGTAAAAGTACAAGGCACTATTCTCATGCTGTGAGCTTTGCTGCTCTGTTACTTTTATAACGCTTAAACTATTTTTAATTTATTGTCAATATTTTTGAGGCGGGTTTCCTTAAATGACCATTTTTAAGGTTAGTACGTTTGATTAAATGAAATTGACATTAATTTGATAGTTTCCATTTTATTAGTACTGATGGTATATGACTAGCATCTGTTGGTACTATATATCAATTTGAACGTGGAAGTAAGAGCACTCTCTTGTTAGTAATTTCAGTGTAAATTGTGACGAAACCAGAAATAACCCATAATATTCTCCCCGTGTGATCTTAGTATTTCCGTTGATTGAATAGTATAGGGTATCCAATATTTTAATCAACGGTATGTCAGACTTTTAATAATTTTTATATATATTTGCAAAATGAAGAAGAAAGTTCAGTACAGGCAGTTAAACAGCTGATCTGTCAATTTAGAAGTATGAGCAAGTACCAACTTGCTGAAAAGCATACCATACACAAAAGGGGTAATAAAATGTACTGCACAAACTATAGCGATGTAAGCTATATATAAGCTATATATCTAATAATTATTAGGATATACAGTATTTTTTCTGATACACCTGGAACGATTGAGTGAATAGGTGAACTATCAAATAGGAGACTATTAGTGTGGAATTAGAAAAACTTATAAATCGTTGATCAATTATTCACTATTAGGTAGTTAATGAGAAATGTTGGGAATACAAAAAAAAACATTAAACTAGTAATTTATAGATTTTAAACAAGCACTGATATAATCATAAGAATAAAACTATGAAATACCATGGCAGAACTAGGCTTACCTAATAAACTAAATAATTTAACAAGGAATAATATACAAGTAAAGACTTCAAGAAAACTGTCGACTTATTTTCAAATGTACTGCAAAGTTATTTAAAAAATGTGACCGAATTAGCGTAACACCTGTTTTGAAAACTGAATATTATGAGACGAGTTGGGGATATTATATTACACAAACTAAACCGCTTGCCTACAAAAAATATTAGGAAAATACGATACGGTGAGAAAGACTAATGACTTTACAGCTAATTTCCACATAAGTATCAATGTAACTATAGCTCACAAAATGGGTTCAATTACATTGCAATTTTTAAATTTTTCGTGATAAAATGAAGTGATTGATTGTTGTTTTGAAAAGGTAAGTTGTTTTTTATTTTTGTATTCCTATCATCTGATATTGTAATATCAACAACGTTTTTCATAATATATTCTAAAATAACGAAATTACTAATAACGAAAAAAAGTTTTATTAATTTCTTGTTAATATAATTATGTAGAAATTTAAATTTTTATCTTGTTCTTACTATAGTGCTAAAGCACAAAAATGTAGTCATAGTCTACCGTATTTTTTTCATAGTGGTCATAGTTTTTAATTGTAGTATAGCTTATGTGTTTATAATAACTAGCGCATAGAAAATAATAAAATTTTGTACCCTGTGCTTTATGTTTATTATCCTTTATTGTATTGGAACATCTAGAAGTATAGCAATACATTTTAATTGTTGAACAAAAGAGAAAATAAAAACACTTTTTGTGGTGTGCCGCTTAACCATACACAAAATCGTACACAAATAGTCAAATGGTAGTAAAAGTCGATATAGGCCGTCAGACGGCAGAGGTATACTATGAAATGTTTTTCATACAGTTTTCGGATCAGATTTTTTAAAACATCAGATTACATCTTCTTTTTGCGTTTCTTTATTTAGGCTAACCGCTACTGTTTTTTTCTTCAGCGTTTCTTCTTAATCTACATTAATGTTATATTACAATTCTTTCTGGAACGAGCTATATTTTTTCTCAAATAACCATTTTGTGTGGTTTAGTCGCCTTAAGGTTTAGCATGCTTTGTCAGATGCTCTTTAAAGTCCCTTTTAATATTAATATCGTTTGAGAAATTTTTCCCAGATACTTATATTTCGTTTTGATTTTCAATCTTCTTTTAATGTTAGTTTAAATGGTCTAATAGTGTGTTCGTACAGTTCAGTTATAAGCAAAATTAGGTGTTATTGTACACCTAATTCTTTTAGTATCAGTCATAAGTGTATCCATCTGACTCTGTGGAACGCTTTACGATAGTCTTTAAAACAAATCCATAGTGGGATATTGAATTCCCTAGACTTTTATACTTTTGTTGGACTGTTATAATAATAGTTTTAAAATTAAATGTTTGGTGAAAATCTCTACGCGACTTTAATGCATTAAATATTTTAATTAAAAATCGACATATCTATTGAAATTAGACAGTAAAAAAGTATGTTATTAAAGATTGATTTATAAATTATTGTAGTTTAAATTTAACTACGCTATGAAACAAATATTGCATGTCATAAACTGCAGTAATCCAAAAATTATAAAGATCTCCCTGTTGTTTGAGTTTTCTTTAATTAATAGGGTAACAAACATTATAATCCTACCGAAGGGGCCTCTAATTTCATAAACTGTTACACGATTACTCTATCCGATCTACGTACATTTATGAACTAAATGTTTTAGTGACAATGCCTTTTAATAAAAAATACTAATTAATAAAAATGGAAACTTAACTTTTCCAAGTTTATAATAGACACTTTCTTATGTTTAAAAATATATAAAATAAGTAATATAAATTACCGCCTTGTTTAAAACTAAAAAGTAAAATAAAGTTATGTGTCGGTTAACAATTTATATTTAACTACATTAGCCAAATAATCCTGAAATTCTTTCATGACTAAATTGATGGATATTTAAATAAATTTCAACTGTTAAAAAATATACCTGCTGTAAAATTTGAAAATCTACTACTAATACAATTATTGGCAACATCTCAGGAGTTTAGAAATGTACGCAACATGGTAAATACGGATCCCAAAAATGGTTTATCCTATTGTGGAGTCCACTTAATGCTACATGTTGGTCGGAGTCTACATAAAGCGCTACTTAGATAATAATATACACGGTGTATATTCTACTGGAGTTAGTATAATACCGTTTTAGAACGGAGCTTACATTAACCGCTAGATGTATATATATATATATATATATATATATATATATATATATATATATATATATATATATATATCTACGGCATAAAGTAAACTCCGCCCATGTTAAAATTAAGGTTCAAGTGAGCTCCGCGGTAAAGTGGACACCGATATACGGAGCTCACTTGACCATTCCATAATATTGGCTGTGTCGACTCGTTAACATGTATAGTTTCATAATTTTTAAAAATTTTGTAGAGTCCATAAGTACCCCTGTATCATAAATGTATATCGCTTGTATATATTATAGGGGTCGTTCAGGTCTTTTTCACTGTATATTGAAACCATAAGTATATCGGTTTAAGTAAGCTCTGATAGTTTGGCAACTATGCGATTAAGCCGTATATTTTTAGCATATATTCTAAACGGTTCATACGGACTCCTTAGTTCTAATTTTTGTTATCATTCATACGAATTACAGTATGTAATAGATATGTCTACTACCAAATACCTGTTTTTGGTAGGTACGTGCTTTTCTAAAAATAGCTTTATAGATACAAAAGGATTTCGTTACCAAGTTGGATGTTTTTTCATATGCGGAAATTTCCTAATGCATTTTGTTAACGTCAGTATGTCTTTATACGTTTTATTTAAGAATCCGATTAATATGAACTTGATTTATTTCATCCATCTATTGTTTTACGATATCTTGTAGCTTCTTTATTATTTTATTTCTGGTTTTGTTTGTATACTACATATAATTCTGGATAGGTTATCTTAAAATAAATATTTAAGTGCTAAAATAGATATTTTTGTGTAAAAATGGATGGTAGTCCGCAAAAAAATGAAAGAATGCTTAATTTATCTAGCCAGAATATATCACTTTACCAATATTACATACTTCTGAATGGTAAAGTAATTTAGGGGTAATATCTAATCAATATAAGTGGAGTTAGTGTCCAATTTGCAATGATTTTTATAAGCAATAGCTTACTGACTGTACTCTACATGTTCAGTTTAAATAATTAAACCTTGTTCCTTCAGAAAAGAACAATTTAAATGGAAAAGTCAACTAAGAAGGTGTGAAGAATCTTTTACCACCCCACATTCACACAAGTTAACCGGTATTTGCAGGCAAGAGTCCTCCCGAGGGTTCAGATGGCGAGAATTAGCTTTTTTTTTTGTATATCTTACACACGTGTTGATCTGGCCAGTTTTTTCTCGATTTTAGTCATAAAATGGGCTTGTATTCGTGGAGTACATGTCGCGAATCTAGATTTTGTTTCTTTCGTTCCTTAGCTACTTATCTTCGAATATTAGGTGTCTTGGTAGCTACGATAATGTAGAGCTTATGTATGGATGTGAGTCTTAATATCCGCTGAATTTGGATGACTAATTTATAGCTAAATCTACGAGTTAAGTATGTGTTGGTGTCATTCATACTGGCAAGGTATATTCGGCAGCAGAAGCATAGAATGCAAGCGTTTACGTTTTAAGGGTGGAAGGATGTGCTTCTCATTTTTAGCTGACAAGTTTGCGGAGAATAATACTTCTGGTCCTCAGTGTGCCTTTTAGTTTTAAACAAAGTTCTGTGAATGACTAAGTGTAATACAAACTATCTTCAAGATATTTATAGCAAGTCCAGAGTATAAGGATTTCATGATACTATTGGATGTTCAGATTTGTGAAAACGTCTGTGTTGGGGACATTAAAGTAGCACACCTAAGTTTTTCCGGGGTTTGGCTTAAAAATGATTTATAGTCTATTTTTATTGTGTTTTGATTTTTCTCCACTTCAGCAACAAAAGTTTTTGGTTGTGCAATAATAGATGTGTCGTATACATAATAAAAGTCTTATTATTTACTGGTATGGGTTGATGGTTTGTGTACATTTTATACAGTGTAGGTGCCATTACGCTACCCCAAAGGAGACCGTTCTTCTGCATTCTCCATCTGCTATTCTTACCATTGAGAAATACCAAAAATCTTCTGTTGTGTAGGTATACGCTAGTAAAACAAGTAAGTTTATTACCTAAGGAGATATATAGATTTTGAAAAAATGCCCTCTTATTTAAGGTGTCGTAGGCTGCAAATTGCTGCTTAGATTGACAAATACCACTCCTCATAACTGATGTCTTTCGTACCCATCTTTGCTGTGTTGGGCAAGATTTAGTATTTGTGACGTACATGATCTTCCCTGTCTGTAGCAACTTTTGTCTTTTAATTTGAGTTTTTCTTCTGTTTTACCTCTTGAGGAGTATTTTGTAAAGCAAAATAAATATATTGACCAATAGCTTTTGTGGTCGTTGGAGTTTTTGCCAGGTTTAAGCAAGGCAACAACTTTGTCTTTGCTTTGTTTGTCTGCAGACTTTGGATATCAGTAACTGTTGTATTTTTGTTCCAAATTTTATAATAAGCTTTGTGCTCAGATCTTCAGTCAGTACCGTACTATTCTTTATTATATACGTAGATAGTGGATCCAAGCTGAACATCGTTAAAAGGTTGCTTCAGCTGACTGGTTTTGTCCTCTCTCATTTTAAGTTTTTCTTTGCTTTTTTGCCGGCAGAGATAGCACTTTCACATTTTTATGTGATTTTCAGCGATTTGCTTAATACCAAATACACTATTTTTTGCCCTCTATATATTTTCTGCACTAGAAATACGTCACATTTGTGCTAAGCGCATATGTCTGATAAGTTTAAGTAAAGTAAAGTGTCTTTATCTCTAGATATGCCCTTAATATTTATAGACATAATTAGAATAATTGATCCTAAAAAGGAGCGATTTGACAAAAATCATATTGAACGGATGATTCTGATTAGCCGATTAATTAATTATTTATTACCCAGGGTACAACTGATTCTTCTTCTTCAAGTGCCATCTCCGCGGCGGAGGTCGGCAATCATCATAGCTATTCGGATTCAGACTTTTGAGACAGCTGCTCTGAAAAGTTCATTTGATGTACATCCGTATCACTCTCTCAGGTTGCGCAGCCATGACATTCTACGCCTCCCTATGCTTCTCTTTCCTTGGATCTTTCCCTGCATAATCAGTTGGAGCAAGGTGTATTTCTCTCCACGTGTAATATGTCCGAGATATTCTAATTTTCTTGTTTTTTCTTGTTTTTTTTTTTTAATTTAAACTGATTTCAGATTATCAGATTATACAACTGATTACTCGACGATATTTAGAATCAGATTTGTATAGTAATAACTATAGTTAATATGGAGTCTCTTTGTGAAAAGTAAATAAGTTTGTAATATCGGTTACAACTCATATATGAATGATAAGGAAATAAACGGTTAAAATAAGTGCACAGAATTTTAACTAAATATATCGGCGCCATTGTTTAGGAGATGGATTTATCCCAGCGATTGAAGGTTACATGTATATTCCAGGTTCTATTTACGTATTTGCATTACTAAAAAAGTATATTTAAAATAAAAGCCTTAAGATATCTTTAGATTTTATGGAAATTAGCAAATTAAAAAATACAGACATAATTCTGAATGACCAAATTGAGACAAACAGTTGTCTCAAGTATTGTTTATATTGTAAAGGTCATCGTCATAGTATAGTCAGAACGCAACAAGGTTCTATTGGCTTTTCTGCTTTTTGTCTCCTTATTCCTATTGAAAACTTAGCCACGTAAATAACGTTTTAAAAATATATGTCAATATTTTTAAAGTGCCTTTCCTATGATAACTTTTTTTAAGCCCAGTTCGTTTGACTACATGTAATGGATTTGATAGTTCCCAACAGATAAGTATTGATTGTAGGTTGGATAGCAGTTGGTTGTACAGGCATGTGTTGATAAATATGATGGGTCGGTAGGTAGTCCCATTATTCCTAAATCTGACCATATGTTACCTCCCCTGTTGATTCGTGGACGTCCTAAGGGCATTTTTTCTCTCGGGGAATTCTCCCAGTTTAACTTGGCAATGCAGTTATTAGAAAGCCTTTTTATATAGCCAGCGTAACTTTGGCATTGAGATTTAGTCTCTTGTATGACGTTGCTATCTTTATATATCTGTTAGACCTTGGCATTAGTTCCGGTTCGGTATTGGTTAGTATTCGGACCTTTGTAATTTGGAAAATAATTCTGATAACTTTTCTAGTAATCCTGATCTAATTAATACCTAAGTTTTACTTACATTGTTTTGTCAGCGTTCTCGTCACATTTTCAGTCAATAGCACTGGTTTAATCACTTTTTTATATATCCTGAGTTTAGGGATTTGTATTAGACTTCTGGATTTAAAAGTGTTATGTGGGTATATTTACATTAGTTAGCTACCTGAATATTCCATTTTATTTCTTATGTAACAGCGTCATCTACGATACCTAAAACGCTGCAATCTTTCACAATTATATGGGTTTATTGTTACGTTATGCCCTACTCTACGTCCTCTCTCTTGTATGTTAAAGAAAATTTATTTAGTTTTCTCATTACTTACTATCAGACCGTTTTTTACTGCTAATAGCATTATTTTATAACATTCTAATATTTAATCTATGGATTAAATCCGGATAGTAAATAGATATTTTTCACTTTCTCGGAGAAATAATATTCTAACATACAAAATGCTATTAAATTGCTAAAACCTTTTTTGAATATTATATTTACTTATGAGGGACAGCAGCAATATCAGTACCATAATAAGGCGTATAGTCCTGGACTGGCTAATCGTTGGATAATTGGAAGCATGAGTGTAGCAGTTTTAATGTTTTCGGGACTGCTACCTGGTATCGGGGAGCAGAGATATCAGTACCAAGTTAGTGCATATAGGAATTGTTAATTGAACTTTATTATTATTAAACAGCACTATATTTCCTAGTAAAATCGTCATGACTTTACAGTTAGACAAATTTTCGAACGTTGGTTATGGAAACATCATATACATACCACCGGATTCCCTAGATCGACATTCAGCAAAATCCTTTCAATAATGATACGGGAGTAAAAATATAAATATTTGGGAGCTTACATCAACAAAGGATTAGATTAAGACTAAGAAATCAGGGTACGAATAGAAATGGCAAGGGCAGCGTTCTGAAAATTCAAGCAATGGTTCTGTGACAAAAATCTGAATACTGCGCTGAGACTGAGGTTTGTTGAATGTTACGTCTGGTCTCAACTATTGTACAGAGTAGAAATATAGACGGTAAAAGCGCAAATAGTTAGGAAGCTTCAAGCCTTTGAATTTTGGATATACCGGAGAATGTTGAGAATTCCATGGACTGCCAGGGTCACCAATGAGGAAGTGCTGAGAACGATGGGTCGAGACAAAAAATTGTTGAGAACAATAAAAGTACGCAGGACTGCATACCTGGGACATATACTAAGGAATATACAGTCTTCTGCAGGCCATCATGCAGGGTAGAGTCGATGGCAAAAAGGGAATAGGTAGAAAGAGGAAGTCATGGCCGCGAAATATTCGTGACTGGACAAACATGACTGTAGACGAATTATTTCACGTTGCAAAAGACAGAGATACTTTTAGAAATGTGGTCGCCAACCTCCGTTAATGGGGAGGGCATAGGAAGAAGAAGAATGATACGCTAAACAAAAAAAAACAGAGATGAAGATAGGCGCCAACAAACTCTGTGTTATAAAACAGTTGAATAAAATACAGATTCTCGATTCAAATATTCAAAAATTTAATGAACAGCATACTCAAATAGAAATAACGTCTATTTAAAATGCAATTCATTAATGGCTCAAGGTACAAAGCAGTCCTAGCATCTGCTAATGATATTGATCTTATAAGAAACTCTCTCCCGTCCGCAAACGACATCTTCAACAAAGTGAAGATAGCACGAAAAATGTTTCACTTAAAATCAACAAAATAAAAACCAAATATTTATAATACAAACCAATGTTTGTATTAATTTAGGTGTTAATGATGGTATAAAAGGTAGTGAATGATAATATATGTTCTGATTGTTAGATACAATGTTTTGAGATTGAGCAAAAAATGGTGTTAAATTATTTATATTACCAATATTAGAAAAAAGCATCCTATGTAGCATATCTGGAGGATAAGAGTTTTCAATTAGAATATTTTTTAATAACTGAAGATCTTCCTGTAGATAATCTGGATGAGAAAGTTTTAAAACACGTTCTTTTAATCCTGTTATAAGGTTCATTTTCATCTTATTTGGATGGTGAGAGTAATAGCTTATAAATCTATTACTACATATGGGTTTTCTGAACCATAATTGTCAAAAATAAAAATTTTATGTTGGCATTTATGACATTGAGGCTATTTGTAATTGGTTGCTATTTGAACTTATTTATAAATTCAATTATTCTTATATTAAAAAAAATGTTTTCAAAATTATAAAAATTTTTCAGAGAAACATTTATTAGATAAAAACATTTTTGTATTAAATATTTTGAACATGTAAGCAGTGATTTTTACTTACCAAACTAATTTTTATTTGGTAAGTTAACAAAAATTGTTTTTTCTTTTTAGTTCAACCTTGTAAGTATTTTGTTTTTTAGCTCTTGATAATAATTGTAAACACAATTGAAAGCTCGAGAATAAAAAAATAGTTAACCAATAGCCCTATTATTGACTCCAACCCATCCAAAACAGTTATATATTTGTTCCAAACGAGTCACAAGTATATATATATATATATATATATATATATATATATATATATATATATATATATATATATATATATATAATGTTATATATATAATATTAAATATATATACAAAATATATAAACATTTTTATTCTCGAGAAAGGAAGAGTTAGAAAATATATCTTCTGTCTCTCTCTTACTCATTATCTTACATACTATCGAAGAAAGTTAACCGACCATGCCGCCCTTAAGTGGTTGATGCAGTTTAAGAATCCAGAGGGTCAGATAGCCAGATGGATCAAACGACTCCAAGAATACGATTTCAAGATTGAGCACCGGGCCGGAGTTAGCCACAGAAACGCTGATTCCGTTTCCAGAAGGCCATGCCCAGCAGAGTGTTCCCACTGCAACAAAACAGAATCCAAGGAAGCAACAGTGCTAAGAACAACGATAGTCAACGACCACTGGACGCCTACTAAGATCAGGGAACAACAAGAAAGAGATCCAGTTATACAGAAAATTCGAAAATGGAAAGAGGAAAACCGTCGACCACCTTGCCAAGAAATATTAAACCTATGCTCAGTAGTTAAGACGTATTGGGCGCAGTGAGACTCATTTATCATGGAAGAAGGCTTGCTCAAACGAGTACTGGAAAATGATGACGGTTCAGAGAAGAGAAGACAGTTGGTGATCCAAAGAGCAGAACAGCCGAAGTACTTCGTCAGTTACACGACAGTCCATCAGGAGGGCATTTAGGTGTAAAGAAAACCCTTCAGCGAATTCGGGAACGGTTTTATTGGATGAACAGTTCCGACGACGTAAAAGACTGGTGTAAGAAATGTACTATTTGTGCTACGAGTAACGGGCCTTACCGAAAAAAGAGAGCTCCTATGAGACAATATAATGTTGGAAGCCCGTTTGAAAGAATAGCTTTGGACATCGCTGGGCCATTTCCAGAAAGTGAAAATGGACGCAAGTACATGTTGGTAGTAATGGATTATTTCACTAAGTGGGTCAAGATTTACGCACTTTCAGACCAGAAGGCCTCCACCGTTGCAGATAAGTTGATCCAAGAATATATCAGCCGATTTGGAGTGCCTTTGGAGATCCATAGTGACCAAGGCAGGAATTTCAAAAGCGATCTATTCCAAGGAATATGTGATAGACTAGGCATGAAGAAAACAAGAACTACCGCGATCAGCCGCAATCGGACGGTATGGTAGAACGAATGAATAGGACAGTTGGCAAGTATTTGAAAAATATGGTGTCCGATCATAAGCGAGACTGGGACCAATATCTTCCGTTCTTCACAATGGCCTACAGATCTGCTATCAGCAGGCCAGACACCAGCCAGAGTCCTATTCGGTCGCGAAATGCGACTACCTTGTGATCTAGAGTTTGGGTGTCGACCTGGAGAAGATGTAGCAGGTGAAGATTATGTGATCGAATTACGAAGAAGAATGGACGATGTACATGAGTTGGTCCGTTCCCACCTTCAGATCGCTAGCGACCGAATGAAGAAACGGTACGATACACAAGCCGAAAAGGGTTGCTTTAAGAAGAACGACAAAGTCTGGCTCTATAATCCCAAGAAGCGAAAAGGTTGTTCTCCCAAATTGTAGCCGTTTTGGGAAGGTCCATACCTCATTATGGAGAAGATCAACGATGTCATCTACCGAATAAGCAAGATTCCGAGGGGAAAGCCGATGATAGTACACCATAACCGGCTATCGTCTTTCGAAGGTGACCACGACGTAGATGAAGTGGGAGTAAACCAAGTCCAAGATGTGTCTGACCTCACGTTTGAGGAATTCATGGGTGCCTTTGGAGTTACTGGTAAAACAAGACATGGTGTTACCACTGAAGAAAAGCAAGATCTACTCGCGCTTCCCGATGACTACTCGCTGGCCCTTACCATCCCGGCCAGTATCAAAGACGCACCAGGGTTGGCATCCCTATTTCGAAGGAAGTTCGGTAGAGTTGCAGAACTTCAATGCCAAGTGCTCCTGGGAAAGCCTTGAAACTCCAAGATGCATCACGTTACCTTTTCTACCTGGTAACCAAAGACACTGCCCTTGACCTACCTACCTACCGAGATGTATGGGAAGCCTTACTTCAATTGAGAGAGCACGTACTAGAGTCCGACGTGCAAAAGTTAGCCATGCCAAAGTTAGAGTGCCGCCAATTAGATTGGAGGGTTATCCGAAGTATGGTAGAGGAGATCTTGAAAGACACCGTAGTCCAGGTGTTAGTCTGTTGCAATCCGCATAGTTATTGGTGTGGAGAGAAAACCGTCCCTTGTCATTTTTATACAACTGGAAGTTGTAAAAGAGGGTCCAGTTGCCGATACCAGCATACCGTTCCAATTCCAGTCCCGACAAGGTTCCAGGAGGAACCATCTTTTAAGAGGGGGGCCAATGTTACGATAGATAATGACGGCATCATATGACTCAAAACTGTAAACATATTTATTACTAATATCCTTCTCATTCAAGTATTTTCTAGATCATACACCAGCCGGCAGAAACCCCAGGTAATAGCCCATGGGTCCCCTGCGCTAAAAAATCTGTTTACGGAATATATATATATATATATATATATATATATATATATATATATATATATATATATATATATATATATATATATTAACTAAGGTACACTCGAAGAGTGGTGGGTTTTTCGGTCAAAGTGGAGAAATAAAAGACAAAGAAGGTGGCTACTTCATCTATTTATTGAAGACGTTTCGCTTTCTGCTCAGAAAGCATCATCAGTTCATCTAAAAAGAACAATATGAAACCAAACATTCATAGAGAAGTTACAATAAAAGTGTGTTACCTTACAAAGACATGTAGCAGTCAATGATGTTAAAAATATGAAAAAGCTTACGAAACTGGACATTTAGAGTAAAGTTGTATAAATCAATTAATTGAAACTTGGTATAGTTTGCAATTTAACAAAATTAGCACAGCAAAAGAACATGTGATAAACATACATGTATATAAAAAAGGTATTATAAAAACTTAAGTAAAAAACATTAAGGTTTATTTTAAAGTGTAAAGAACTAGAAAGATCATGAGAAAGCACTTCCAACAATTTATTTAATCAATTAGATTTTAAATTTAACTTTAGGTAACATTATAAGTTAACATTTAAGGTAACATTTATTTAAATTAAGTTATTATAAGTTATGTTACCTAAAGTTAAATTTAAAATCTAATTGATTAAATAAATTGTTGGAAGTGCTTTCTCATGATCTTTCTAGTTCTTTACACTTTAAAATAAACCTTAATGTTTTTTACTTAAGTTTTTATAATAACTTTTTTATATACATGTATGTTTGTCACATGTTCTTTTGCTATGCTAATTTTGTGAAATTGCAAACTATACCAAGTTTCAATTAATTGATTTATACAACTTTACTCTAAATGTCCAGTTTCGTAAATTTTCTCATATTTTTAACATCATTGACTGCTACATGTCTTTGTAAGGTAACACACTTTTATTGTAACTTCTCTATGGATGTTTGGTTTCATATTGTTCTTTTTATTTTCGTTTCGCTTTCTGAGCAGAAAGCGAAACGTCTTCAATAAATAGATGAATTAGCCACCTTCTTTGTCTTTTATTTCTCCACTTTGACCGAAAAACCCACCACTCTTCGAGTGTACCTTAGTTTATTTTGGATTGACGGTCGTACTCCTTTTCTCGACATATATATATATATATAGGAGACATTTTAGTTTTTGAAGTACAGTTAGTTTTTGAACATCGCGTCGAGTTTTTAAAATGTAACGCACGTAGATAAATTATATAATTATTAGTGTAAGATAAATTAGTTCTATTGTACAAATAAAGACTTTAAATAAACTTGTAAGTGTTATAAGTGTAGAACCTTTGATAATAAATAAAAACAATAAATTAGATTAATAATAACACAACAATATACAAAACTAAGATCTATTAGAATTACCATATTATATAAAAATGATGAATAAGGGACATATTGTGAAAAGGAATATAAAAGGTTCTGTTCTAGATATATTTAGCATTATGTTAGCTGTAATAAATAAAGTTTTAAAATGACCATATTCAATTAACTATATATGCTAATTTTAATTATATAAAAATTATATGTGATATTAAAGCGTGTTAAGAGGAATATAATAAAAAAAAACGTCTGATTCGGATCTATTTATCAATATTGTAGTTGTTATAAATAAATTAAGTTTTAAAAATGACTATGTATATTCAATTAGCATCCATCTTAAAGTTAATCAAATCATCAAGGATAAATGTTTAAATAGGGTCGGCTTATTGAAAACATGCTTTGTATTAATCAACATCCATCTCAAGATTATTAATTAAATAGTGCCCCTTATGGAAGCGTAGCATAAGACTCCGGAAGGTGATGTCTTTTATCATCATTGGGGCTTAGCGCAATCTTGCTTCGTGTTATAGTATAAACACGCTGCTTATCTGAGCGTATAAGATTTTGCGAGTCCATCTTTGTAGTAAAGGTATCTAAACACTTAACATAGTCCTCGAATGTAATTTTAGTGTTTACAACAGATTTCTTTATCCCCTTCGTCTTCTTTGTCACACCATAATTATTAATAATAGTATCAATCTTATCGCCCTCATACTCCTGATCTATCAACTTCCCCCTCATTTTTTTGATCTCATCATCTGTGATAGCTACTTTTGTCGTGTATAATTTAGATCGGACAGTCAGTCATATTCCAGCCATTATTCTCATCCTTCATCATACCCAACACCTTCTTGTTAACCTGGGGGATGCCGTAAATATTGTCTACTGTGTAGTCAGACGTGTCAAAGTGAGAAAGACAATCTTTTATCATAGCCTCATAGGGATCTTTTTCTCGTATTTCTACGATTACACCATCGGTATCTGTATAGCAGAGAAGTTTTTACCAAACCTTTTAGTCAAATATCCATAGTGAAAATTGTAGATCGTGGTTTTAGCTAAATCCAGTATTCTCATTCCGACATATATTGGTTTATCTAACCATATTTTTGCTCGATGCATCTCAAAAGCTACCAAGTTTTAATTAAAGATTCTTAATAGCATTCTTAAATAATAGACTACTTATTCTAGCTTCAGCTCCGTAAGATCCTGCCATTTCGAAAGTAATTTAATATCATCGCGCTTGCGCACATTTTTCATAGTCTTACCGAACACGGCATTATTCATGAGCTTAAAAAGGTTCTTTTTAAACTCATTTTTCGCTGCCTTCCGGAGATTTGTATTCAGGTCAATGTATGACTTTAACCATGGACTCTGTTTGAATTTCAGGACCCGGTGAATCTTTTTTAGGTTCAATCCGTGTGCTAGCGCTTGTTTTAAAGTTCTATAATGAATTACATATCTTTCTTTATCATGTAGAGTGGCCATTAATTTGGTGAGCTCTCGCGGTCGTTTTGGGGAACGATAGTTTTGGGGTTTAATGATGAAAATATAGCGACATACGTGACATCATATGATACTATGTACGATAATAGACATACTATAAGGTGTAATTTGCATTTATTGACCTAAAGAAGGCATCTGACGCAGTAAAAAACAAACAACCAGTCGAATCCTAACATGCGAAACATCAAATGAAAGGGGAGGAAAAACAAAACATGATGACTAATAAAAGGAGAATATATAATATCTTTAATATTAATGAAAGTATCCTTATATAATATGATACTACTGATGATAATATATTTATCCTATAAGACAAATTTTTTTTACACGAAGAGAAGGCCTATGACTGAGTATAAAACAAAGTGATAAAAAAGCGATGAACAGCGATCACTTTTCATCGTTTTACATCGCTTTTTTAATTCTATTTATCAATGATTTAACATGTCTTTATATGGGATCAACAAGTGCGTAAAGCGATAAAAAGCGATGAAAAACGATCGCTTTTCGATCGCGTTTTATCGCTTTTAAAAAAGCGAGAAAAGCGACAGTTCTTCATCGCTTTTATTTCTTTTTTACCGCCTTTATAAAACGATAAAATCGATCGCATTCTTCCAATTACATGTCATTGTCACGTCAAATACCAGGTCAAGTGCCTCCGTTAAATGTCAACGTAATTTAGTTTAGTCAAAATTTCGAAAGATAATTTATTAGGTTGACTCGTGTCACGCGTCACATGAAAACGTCACGTTCGCGTCCAAACGTAACGTTTTAACATCAAAATAGTAGATGTATATTGCACCCCCAAAATGAGGAGGAGAGACACCTGGCAGTCTAGACAACATCCGGTTTGATATCCCATGTGCAAAATATGAGGAGGTTAATAAACTGGCCATCTGGTGTGTCTAGACAATATCCGGTCTAAAAATAACTCAAGGTTAATGACCAATATCTAAAAATAGCTGAAGGTCAGCGACCTGAGCATCTGGTGTGTCTAGACAGTATTCGGTCTAAAAATAACTTAAGGTTAATAACCAATATCTAAAAATAGCTGAAGGTCAGCGACCTGAGCATCTGGTGTCTCTAGACAGTATCCGGTCTAAAAATAACTCAAGGTTAATGACCAATATCTAAAAATAGCTAAAGGTCATCGACCTGGCCATCTGGTGTGTCTAGACAATATCTGGTCTAAAAATAACTTAAGGTTAATGACCAATATCTAAAAATAGCTGAAGGTCAGTGACCTAAGCATCTGGTGTGTCTAGACAATATCCGGTCTAAAAATAGAATTCGATCAACATCGTCTAAAAATAACATGGGGGGGTCAATAATCTCATAACATATTTAATGCAAATTGGTGGGGCTTCTCAGTAGTTTATCGGGATCGGAAATCATGAATAGGTGTAGTATGTGCAATAAATCGTTTTCGCGCTCGGATAACTTGTCCCGACATATGAAAACATGTAAAAATTATTACTTAAAAATTTGTTTCCAAGTTTCAACTAGACCTATACTTGTAAAATATGATTCTAAAATATCTTTTTTTGATTTTCATAAATACAGTGAGAAATAATTTTTAAATCAATTATTTATTTAGGTAAAAAATTTTGAACCCGTCTCTGACATTGAAATTTTTAATTTTATGTGTCTTTAAGAATGCTTAAGGAGCATCGTTCATCAATTCTATTTTTAAATGTAGTCATTATTCGAGTTCCGGTCAAAATGGATATAATTTTCGCGTCTGGCAAAGTTTAGTGATGTGTACATAGATAATTTGATTTGTGTTTGTGTGTGACAAATTTATCTATTGCAATATATATATATATATGTGTTACTTAGGTAAGTGTTTTAGATAATATTAGAGTTTTATGACGTCATTACTTGCAAAATTGCTTTCTATAAAATACAAAATAAAGCCAACATGTTACCTTTGTTGGCATGGTGTGTATATTACTGTATACCTCATGAGCTGCTATGTGAGGGTTGAAAAGAAAACAAAAAAAAATATTTATTTAAAATGTTATTTTATTAAAATTAGTTCATTCAAGTTCTGTCTAATATTTCAAAATGAAAGTAAAATTTTTATTTTAAAATATGTTTGTTTAACTAAATAAACCAATAAGCAGAATGCTATTAATTTACATAGTTAAACAAACAATTAATGTACATATTTAAACAAATAATTTGGAATAAAATATAAAAATAACACTATATATTGTTTTTATCACTGCAATCCACACTATTTCTCCATAGGTTTACAAGTTAAAATCGACTGTGTATATGCCAAGTAGCCCAGCACGTTGACTCTGTTTTTCTTCTAAATAACGAGTATTTTCAGTTAAAAATGTTTGAATTAGTCTGTCATATTCATTTTCTGTAGTTTTGTCAATATTATCATAATCTGTGGTAATATTTAGGTAGTCTTCTGTTTTATCGGCATGAGGTTGTTGCTCCTCCATGCTTTTAATAAAATCGTCACTCTGAATAAGATTTGATAAATTACCTATTTCTTTTTCTTCTTCTCCTTCGTCTTCTTCATCTTCAGATGATACAGTATCGTATTTTGGGTCAATTATTGTTGGTGGATGAAACCATAACTTGCTGCTCAAATTGTTTATAGTCCATTGGCTGGTGACAACCAAAATCTCCTTCGGTAAGTTCTACACTTGAATTTAGGTTAATTCCATTAAATTTTCCCCGTCCACGCTGGGTAACTTTACTTTCACTGAATTTTTTCACTTTTGCACTTGATTTCAAACATTCAGGTACTGGAAATTTCATTTGCATTTTGGAATATTTGACAGAACTTGTATGAGCTAATTTTAATAAAACTAATAGCCACACTATTTCTCCATAGGTTTACAAGTTAAAATCGACGTCAGACTTTGGTTACATATGCCAATGTTTTTATTAACTCTGTCCAAACTTTTTTGCGCCCTATCGCGTTTTTTCTCGTAATTACTAATCTTTTTAAGTAGCACAGCTGGTTGACTCTGGTTTTCTTCTAAATAACGAGTATTTTCAGTTACAAATGTTTGAATTAGTCTGTCATATTTATGTTCTGTAGTTTTGGCAGTTTTGTCAATATTATCATAATTTGTGGTAATATTTAGGTCGTCTTCTGTTTTTTCGGCATGAGGTTGTTGCTCTTTCATGCTTTCAATAAAATCGTCACTCTATTTCTTTTTCTTCTTCTCTTTCGTCTTCTTCATCTTCAGATGACACAGTATCGTATTTTGGGTCGATTATTGGGGTGGATGAAACCATAACTTGCTGCTCAAATTGTTTATAGTCCATTGGTCGGTGACAACTAAAATCTCCTTCGGTAAGTTCTACACTGGAATTTAGGTTAATTTTATTAAATTTTCCCCCATCCACGCTGGTTAACTTCACTTCGGTAAATTTTTTTCCACTTGGGGACTTTTTAAAATGTGAAATAATTTTTGCACTTGATTTTGTACATTCAGGTACTGGAAATTTCACTTTCATCTTGGATTAATTGAAAGAACTTGTATGAACTAATTTTAATAAAACTAATAGTTAACTGAGAAAGAATGGAGCTAAGTAGTCCTATAAATCTTTAAAATCCCCCCCCCCCCCCGCTTCTTAGTACATTAGTAGATGTATAGCGTTCCTTCTGAAGCGGAAGTGACGTCACACGTCGATCGTCAAGCGTACGTATCCTCATGTATCAAAGCCACGCCCCCCTCGTGGCGTAGGAACGTGCCTCGTGTCTCGAGGCCACGCCCCTCGACCAATGGTGGCATAGGAACGTCCCCCCATGTCTTGCTGACCAATGGTGGACGTCCTCGTGACGCCGAAACGTGTCGTCGACCAATGGCAGCATAGCAGCGTCAGTGGCGGGAATAGCAACACCCCCAGCGACCAATGACAGCTTAGAATTTGAATAAACATCATAGCAATGGCGGTATAGCGATAAGGGACCAATGGTGACATAGTAACGCCCTCCTCGTGACGTTAGAACGTTTTCCTCGACCAATGATGCCACAGAAACGTGTCGTCGACCAATGGTGGACATCCTCGTGACGTTTTAGGCCAATGGTGACGTAGGAACGTGCCTCGTGTCTCTAGGCCACGCCCCTCGGCCAGTGATGGCATAGGAACGTCCCCCCACGTCTTGCTGAGCAATGGTGGACTTCCTCGTGACGTCGGAACGTGTCGTCGACCAATGGCAGCATAGCAGCGTCAGTGGTGGGAATAGCAACACAATCAGCGACCAATGACAGCTTAGAATTTGAATAAACATCATAGAAATGGCGGTATAGCGATGAGGGACCAATGGTGACATAGTAACGCCCTCCTCTTGACGTTAGAACGTTTTCCTCGACCAATGATGCCACAGAAACGTGTCCTCGACCAATGGTGGACATCCTCGTGACGTTGGATGCCAATGGTGTGCATCAACGTCCAATGAGAAAGACGTGCATCGACTAATGGTGGAGTCGTACCACAATATTAATGAAAAGACACCCCCATTCCCCCAATATTAACGAAAATACACCCAAACGCCCCCCCATTCCCCCAATAATAACGAAGCTACGTCTCAACGTACACCAATGAGAACGATGTAATAAAAAAGACACCCAAACGTCCCCATCCCCCATTCCCCCAATAATAACGAAGCTACACGACAACGTAACCAATGAGAACGATGTTCAATCGCTGGTCGGTGACTGCGTTCTATGAATTGACAAAGAGAAGAAGACGAATGACAGACAAAGAGAGCAATTTTTCCTCGTATTTTTTTTTAATTAAAACCTACGACCATTAGCGTAAAACTTCTAAATTTTTTCAATTTATATTTTACGAGTTACCTCGTATATATTTTATCGATTACCATATTAACAAAAATTCGTTTATTTTTTAATTTATACTTTACATGATCAGTTGAAATCTTTATAAAATAGATCTTGCTACTGAGAAAAATGACATCATCGGATACGCCGGCTAATAAAAATTTCTCACGCGATTACGATATAGCCGGAAGCACGTGCACATTCCAATTCTATTTAATGTGAGATAAAATATATTCGCATGGACGCAGGAAACATGTGCACATTCCTTTCTATTTTATAATTAAGCCCGGCATGTGATGCATAAATGAATAGTCTTACGAAATATTGCGCAACATAGTTTTAGCGTGGGAGAGGCAATTTGTATTATTATAATGAAGATACAATTAGTGAATTAAATAACAGTATTTTTAAATAAAGGATTAAAACATTTACTTCTATTTATTGTACCATGGTAGTGGGGGTGATTAAGAATATTATTTAGAACTGCAATTGAAAAACGATTTGCAGAGTTTAATTTGTCAGAAAGAAAGTTACCAAAAACAACACAATAACCGTTAAAAAGAATTCAACCGACAAGATGCCTCCACTAACAACCTCATTCATCATTCTCACAGCTATTGTTAACAATGTCCTTTATACAAACGTTCCAAACAACGTTAAGGACCAGGCGATATGTTTTAATGATGTAAAAACTGATTGTAATCGAACTAAATGGACTCTAATGGATCATGAAGTGGCGAATTATGGACAGCTTCCAGTATTTTTTAAAGCAATACCAAAGTCAGGAGGAGCATTCTACAACATTAGGCTAATATCCCCAAATAACACCGAAAGTGATTCAAAATGGTACAAAACTAATAATGATGACATCGATCAATATGGTTTATCGATTATACTCTTAAGTATTATATTCGTAATAAATGCCTCTATAGCGATTAATATTATTATAAAATTTCTTGTAAATCGCAAATGCGAATCATCTTGCATTAAAATAAATATATTGATATTGAGATAAAATATATTGAGATAAAATATATTCGCATGGACGCAGGAAACATGTGCACATTCCTTTCTATTTTATAATTAAGCCCGGCATGTGATGCATAAATGAATAGTCTTACGAAATATTGCGCAACATAGTTTTAGCGTGGGAGAGGCAATTTGTATTATTATAATGAAGATACAATTAGTGAATTAAATAACAGTATTTTTGAATAAAGGATTAAAACATTTACTTCTATTTATTGTACCGTGGTAATGGGGGTGATTAAGAATATTATTTATATTGGCTTTTGTAGTGAATGACATTTATTTCATCAATGTCTTTCATACGGTGTAGATTAGAAGAGTTTTACGAAAAAATACAAAAGTTAAAAGCCGATATACAGTGGTATGAAGATAGAACTGCAATTGAAAAACGATTTGCAGAGTTTAATTTGTCAGAAAGAAAATTACCAAAAACAACACAATAACCGTTAAAAAGAATTCAACCGACAAGATGCCTCCACTAACAACCTCATTCATCATCCTCACAGCTATTGTTAACAATGTCCTTTATACAAACGTTCCAAACAACGTTAAGAACCAGGCGATATGTTTTAATGATGTAAAAACTGATTGTAATCGAACTAAATGGACTCTAATGGATCATGAAGTGGCGAATTATGGACAGCTTCCAGTATTTTTTAAAGCAATACCAAAGTCAGGAGAAGCATTCTACAACATTAGGCTAATATCCCCAAATAACACCGAAAGTGATTCAAAATGGTACAAAACTAATAATGATGACATCGATCAATATGGTTTATCGATTATACTCTTAAGTATTATATTCGTAATAAATGCCTTTATAGCGATTAATATTATTATAAAATTTCTTGTAAATCGCAAATGCGAATCATCTTGCATTAAAATAAATATGTAGAAAAAAGGAAAATAGTGTTTTTTAATAAAACTAACATAAAACTTTTATTCTTTTATTTAAAAAAAATCCAATTTATATAGGTAATATTTTGTTACACAACCGGAATTGGCGGAGGTGATCCACATTTATCGGGGAGCAGGAAAATAGTCCAGTAGCGTGGCAGGGGTATTCATGTGGAGCAAAGCCTCCAGTGGAGTATGGAGAATCATCAAACTTGCAAACATCAATAATTATGGGAAAGACGTCAAGCATATAACATTTGTATCTTAAAAATTCTGCTTGTTGTTCTCCGCGAACGTAGATGTAGTCAGCTGCATACAACAACTTAGATTCCAGTATTTTATTTATTTTTGAATATTTAATATCGCCATTAGAATACCGAAGACCATGCACGTTTTTCTCCAAGTACACAGCAGTCTTCTTATCTTGATTACTTAATGTAGCAAACGGTTGTGGAGGTTTAAATATATAATGACAATGTTTAAAGCCAATTTCAATGCTGAGTTCTTTGGGAACAAACCACCCATCTACGGTGAATCCGTGAATGTCAACTAATGCGATCCTCATGATGGCTGATAGTATACTGAATTGGGTATGATTGAATAAGTCAATTTAAATGATATTTTTGATAACTTCAGTTAGAGGAAAGTATTCGAGTAGACTGTCGTGAACAATTAAACAGTACGCTCGAGTGCCTGCAGGAAAACCTTCATCTGCTTCGATTTCCAACTTAATATCAACGGTTCCCGATCTAAATGACGTATCATCCTGTTTGGAGCAGTTGAAAGTAAACAAAGCATATTTTTTAAATGCATTATAATCCAAGATTGGATGTTTTGTTGACGAATGAGTATAACTGGGAAAGAATTTGGTATAGTTGTAGTGAGCTATAGCATAATCATTTTTCGCAAAATCCAATTGCATTCTCTCGTTAGGCCAATATTCACCATTAATAACCACTCGTACGCTGGACACCTTAATGTTATCGAATAACGTTGGATCGGCGTGAATGTCATCTCGTTTAGAAGTTTGAAAAGCTACAATGACATAGCGTGGACGTTCAACAGCTGAAGTTGTCTTTACACTCCATATCTCACGTCGGGATCCAGCCGTAAGTGAAGGTAGTTCATTAAGTTCCCATTTACGGAAAGGTATAGTTACCGGCGTATTATTCTTAATCGGAGTCATTAGGTCAATTTTCACATCATCATTCGGAAAGACATGTTTGACCTTCAGTTCCATGCTGGTAACAGTTAAAGACACTGTTGTTGTTGTTGTGGCATTAGGTTCTTCCACTAAAATACAGTCTCTATCATTACGTGCTCTAACAAATCGAAACACTTGACGACCATAGGTTAATTTATTGTAATCGTTGAAAATGTTAAAAATATGTTTTATCGGAATCAGTAAACTAAAGCTGTCTCCCGATAAATGTGGATTATTGGGATAGTTCCATCCTGCAGTACTGAGAAACTTGGAATCTTCAGGAGTGTAACACAACAAACTGCGAATAGTGCTAACTACACCAGGATCTCAAACTATTTCCATGTCGTGTGAACTTTGGATGTATGTACATGTATCAAACAAGAAAGCTCCAGCATTCGGTGCAAGAGAAACAGTTCCATTTCTAATAATAAATAAAAATATATTGGGGGTGAAGACGCCGCTGTCACCATTCTAATAATCTTGGGGGGTTTAAGCGTGATAATTTAGGATTGAAGCTGTAGATGAATCGACTAAACCCCTCAAATGAAATGTCTCCACTCTGATAAGGCTGTCACCATTGTAGAAGACGTCTGTCTCAATGTCCTTATCAAGGCCTCTACAATTTTTTTTGGAGATACTTATCCCTGCGAGCGGGGCAAGGCTTACTGGCTCCACTAGTCTGGACTGACTGGTTTCGCCCTCGCGGATTCACAAGAGGGAAGGAAAATCTTCAGGAAGGGAAGGGAATAAGGACTTCTCGGTCTCAGGTCCTGCAAAGAGTGAGAGGCTATGGGCTTACGTTAGAAGCCGGAGCACTGCATAAGCGAAATGTGTATCTCTTCTAGTCTCGACCTGTAACGGCTAGGAATAACAAAAACAAATTTCGAGTTTACAATGTATTAACTAGACTGTACACTACAAAATATCAGTTATGACCAAAATGTTCGATCAGGCGCGAAGGGAGACGAGAAGAGACAAGCAAGGAATTAAAGGTCGGACAATTCCGTATCATTAGATATACCTTGGGTTAGTATATAGATCTTAGTTACCTCCGCGTATCTAGGCTCTAGCTAGGGAATACGCCTCCAGTCTACAGGGATTTGAGATTACGAACCTTCGAATCTCCAGCTGCCGACACTTATACGTCACACTATCCCGTCGAGTTAAATAACGCGTCCACTGTCTGCGTATCGTCCGATCTCCACACTATGGCGTGGAGCGTCTGGCGTGACCACTTCCCACTAACGCCCTCGCGTGGGGCCCTCTCAGGCGCCGCGCTAATACTGACCGTTTGACCAACTTCTACTTGTTTTTTTATGTATCGCCAACTCCTACCTTAGATTCTTTTTGTCACGTATTCCATGTGTTAAACTGGATCACGCTATGTAAAACTACTTAGTCAGCTCAATTCTTCTCACTTGTTTAACAATTCGTACCTTGTATTAATTTCCAACAAGGTCTAAGTGTCGTAATTTTTTAAACATTCAGGCTTGTGTTAAACTGGGTCAATTGTTTTGTTTTTAATTTGAAATGTATACGTTAAACTGTGTCGAATTTATTCTTTATTAATTTGGAATATATAATAATTACTTAAATAATTATTACTCTTTACTAGGCTAATTACCTCTTAATTTTTCCTTCTTTATTTCCTTGCTGTTTACATTACACATTACCCACTTTCTTTATACTTCCTTTAATTTCCAAAAGTGTTTCGTGTATGGCAAAAAATGCATCTGATTGACTTATGATAAACTCGACAACGTCGCTATTATTAAATGACTTGATGTAAGGTGTATATGTACGAAATTCTTCTTTTCTAATAGTATCATCGAACTGAGGTTTCTGGTAAAGATCTAAAATAGGTGGTTGAGGTTCCTGAACCTGTCGTGGAATGTATTGACGTTTTGACATCTTTTAGCTGTAATCCAATGAAAACAAGAAAGGCTTTATTGACAGCAGACACGTCACGTCGCTTGTAAGATTTGCGTAAGACTAATGGATATTGATGTGTAGAGCTTTGTTTTATAATTAAACCCATCTATATCGTTTCCTTAAAATCCAAATGAAGTGTACTTTTCTCTCCTCTAAAGTTGACGGGTCTTAATTCTTGATCAACTACACTAACGGTAATTTTGGTAATTTCACGTATGCTGTTGCTTACTGGTATGTATATAGGATTATGAGGACGTTCTTCAATAGAAAAACCTGGATCAACACTTATCGGAAAATGTAGAATGGTGTGCGCAGGTCTATCCTCGTAGAAGGCTCCTTCGGTAATGTTGCATTCAAACAGTAGACTCGATACTTTTATAATGTTTACAGCTTGATCTGAAGAATGCATTTTTCCTGGTTCCAACACTCTATTTGACGAGAAGCCCAATAATTTTCCAAGACTATCGTCTTTATCGAAAGTAATGGTGTGATCCTGACAGAAAATTTCACATTTAAGCGTATTGTTGTTCGGTATTAAAGTAAATTCCCGAACCGAGTTGTATTTACGTATTAATTCATTTCGAATGTACGTTTCTATATCTGTAATTTCATAACATCCTGATGGAATTTCGATATGGCGCAACTTTGTACGATCATTTTGCTCATAGAAATAAAACTTTTCACCATCGATATTTGGAATTGAATTAAATGTATGAAATCCCAACACTGCTACATAATACTGTCGAAACGGATCAAGCACAAGAGGTACTTGAGGAGTAAACAAAAACTCGTTTGAAGTACTTGTCAAGGTCAACAATCGAGACATAACTGATACATTTGAATAGGTGTATGAAATTAAATAGCAAAATATGTTAAAAATTCCTTTATTTTTCTTATACTGTTACATATTTTTCTCATATTATGACACTTTACAAAATACACATTTACTTTCCATATACATGCCGCAAACATCACTCCATTCATGTTTATCATAGTCTTTCTTGCAGGGTAAATAATCTTCTAGTGCGCGACGAATATCATGAGATAGTTCATACCAAACACCGCTCGTTATATTTTCCATAAAAATGCAAATGGCACTTCTCAATATATCGTTAGATGGTTCCATTATAAAGAAACTTTAAACAAAGATGTCCACAGTTTATTTGGTTATAACTTTGATATTGATCGTTATTGTAGAAAATTCTTCCACCGTTCAAGTAGGATACTAGTTCTCGCGGTGGCTTCAAGCAACCATATGAATCAAAGTACTCTATATCGTTGTTTATCTTTCTGTAAGCTACCCAATGTGTACCGGGGTTTGTGGAAATGTCGAGATTAATAATAGCACATTCATGTTTACGAGGGCTACGTGGTAAATTATCCTTCATAAAGACGCCACGAAAATTTTAAATTTTAAGCAGTTTAACAAATTTTTTCAAGTCCACATTGGCTAAAGGTCTATTAGGTAGCTTCAGCGGAAGTTTTTTGCCTTTTTTAAATATAATCCAAAGCCACCTTTAGCGTTTTTTCGCAGGTATAATCCTTTGCCTAGATGTTCCATTGCATTGTTGTGACGTTTATCTTCTTCTAGTTTCTTTTGAGCATTCTTTGAATCGATAACAGTTTTCCACTGACCAAAATGCCACCAGATTTTGGTTCAAATGGAATAATTCTTGGAACACGTACATTTTTCTTCCCACCTACACTCTTAACGGCTTTTCTAGCTGCTGCAAGTGCAACTAAGGCTGATTTACGTAGATTTGGTGCCGGAGGAGAACGCTTCATCGTTTTAATAATTGGTTGTAATATATGTCGCTTAAATCAACCAACACCTTTACCACGTTTCATACGTATACCCAGTTTTCGTTTAGCTTTCATTGCTGTAGTAGTTAACCAGGCAGCGGTTTTTTCACCCAAAGATGCGTCTTTTGCTTTAACTCGTTCCCACGCTTTATTTTCCAACACCCAATCTGCTTTATGTCGATCTTTCAATGAATTACTTTGTGTGTGTGTGTGTGTGTAGTTTCATTTTATGACTAGAGACGTAATCTATTAGCCTATCATGTTTTGAGTTATTAATTAATTTTTTTTTTTAACAATTGTTATAGAGAAAACCCGTAACAACAATAAAATCTTATCTTCTATTGACTTAAATATAAGTACGTACCTACGTTAATTTTTTTTTTAATATTATATTTTTTTTATTTATTTTTTTTTATTTTTTTTTTATTTTTTTTTTATTTTTTATTTTTTTTTTATTATTATTTTTTTTCTTAATTTTTTTTTTTTTACTGGAAGGAAAAGGAAAATATATGGTTTTGCTGATTTATTACATACGCCTAGGGGTCTATCAAGGCGATTTGCACAACACAAAATTAGACCACGGATAGAGAGGTTAACAACTGGGTTAAAACAAAGGACTTATATAACTAACTTTTTATGTTTGAAATATATACACTGTTACCATAATACATTTAGAAATTCAATTTCATTTCACGTATGTGGCGAAAGATTATTTCATATATATGCAAGTTATTGGTTTTTATTAAATCTGATAAATTAAAAGGTCTTTTAATACTAATTTTTTCCTTATTGATATACTCGTATATTTTTATTATAAATTGGTTTATACATCGTATATTTAATGAGCAATTTAAAACTAAATGCTCAATTGAGCCTTCTTCGCCACATTCGCAAAATGGAGTTTCGGCTAAATTAATTCTAAATTTATGTAACGGAGACAGAGCATGGTTAAATCTTATTCTACATAGTATTCTAATCATATCTTTATTAAAATTTGAGTTTTTGAACCACGTTGAGGACTGTATTTTTGGTTTTATATCTTTATAATATAATCCTTTGTTGGACAAATTGTACATTGTTTGCCATGAATTTAACATTTTTTTCCTTAGATGAGAATTTAGATCTTCAATTACACATTTATATTCTGATTCTTTAGATGGTTCATTATATTTAGCAATTTTATCTACTATTTCATTATTTAATATTCCACAATGAGCTTTTATCCAACAAAACATTACATTAGATCCTCTTAATTTTATTGTACCCACCAGGTTTATAATTTCAGATAACACATAATTAAATCCAATATTGTTATATTTAGAAATATTTTCAATTTTTTGTATTGAACTTTTACTATCAGAGAATATAACGTAATTAGATTTTGTTCTTGAGAAATTACTAATATATCTAAGTGCTTCTAATATCGCTATTAATTCAGCGGTATATATCGAGGTTTTAATATTTAGATCTACTACTGTACTAAATTTTCGATCTGGATCGTAAAAGGCAGATGTAACCTTTAAATCTGATTTAGATGCATCCGAAAAAATATATGAATAATTAGGGAACATAGACTTTATGTCAGCTTGGAACATGCTATTCCGGATATATTGTGGAAATTCTGAGTAGTCTCTAAGATATCCTACTTTTATGCTGTCCAAGTGTTCTAATTCTATTTTAAAACATGGTAATTCTCTTGAAGTCGAAATGTCCTTACTAAGTTGTATCCTTACGTATTTATACGATTCAATAATAGGAATTGTAGGCTTTTTTTGCCAATATTCTTTGACTAGATCGTAAATACTGAGCTCAAAGCATTTTTGGACTACTGGACTTTTCTTTGCATACATTTTTAATAAAAACTTCTCCGTTAAGTAATCTCTTCTGAAATTTAGTGGAGGTTCATTGCATTCTACATTTAAATTTGAAATGGGTGTACTTTTAAGTGCACCTATACTTATTCTTAAGACTTTATTTACTAACCTATCTAATTTCTTCAGGTGAGTCTTCGCTGCTTGACTATAAAAAATTGACCCATAATCTATTATTGAACGAATATAAGCTTTGTAAAAGGTAAGCGTAACATTTGGATCAGCTCCCCAACTTGTATGACACACTGATCTTATTGCATTTAATCCTTTTTCTGTTTTTGTTATTAAGCGGTCTATGTGTTCGTTCCACAATAACTTCCTATCTATTACCATACCCAAATAGTTAATGGATGCTTGAACCTCAAAATTAACGTTATTGAATACTATAGATTGTGGTAATCTATGTTTTTTGGAGAATATACATGCTTGGGTTTTCTTTGTAGAGATGCTGAGTCCTATATTAAAATAACTCTTCTATTGTCGAAAACATTTTACTCATTATATTGATACCTTGATCGATTTCAACTTTAGGTACATATATACACACATCATCAGCAAACTGTAGAACATTTCCTCTTGTATTAACTTTTTTGTGTAAGTCTGAGGTATAAATGAGATATAGTAAAGGACTAAGGATGCTTCCTTGCGGTAACCCAACATTAGAAATTCTTGGATCCAATAGTTCATTATTGATTTGAAGTTGTAATTTCCTATTTGAATACAGTTTTATTATTCTTTTACCAAAGTCACTGGGTATTCCTATCTTCTCCATTTGTTGATAGAGGATATTTAATTTGATATTATCATATGCACCTTCTACATCTATGAATAGAGATACCAGGGATTTGCGTTCAGAAAAGAATATATTAATGTCTAGGATAAGGTTAGCTATATTTTCTGATGTCGATCTTAGTTTACGAAACCCATATTGTGTATCACTAATTTTGTTATTTTTCTCTAACCATAATTCAAGTCTTCTCTTTACCATCCGTTCGAATGTTTTTAAAATACACGATCCTAATGAAATTCCTCTATATGAATCCGCTGAGTCTATATCTTTATTTGGTTTTAAAATCGGTATAATTACATAATCCTTCCATGAATCCGGAAATTCAGCTTTCATCCATATTAAATTAATTATATTTAACAATTTTATTTTCTGACACCTTGGTAAGTAATACAGCATAATATAATGGACATTGTCTAATCCAGGAGCAGTATTTTTATGACACTTTAAACTATATTCTAGTTCTTTTAGAGTAAATTCATATAACAAATAGTTTGAGTTATTATTATTCACTTTTTTAGGATGATTTACATTTAAATTTGATGAAACCCAGGGTGGAGCTAACTTATTTAAAAATTCTTCAGTCCAATTATCTTTCTTTACTTGATTTTTTGGGACATTATAAGTATTTTTGATTTTTTTAATTTCTTTCCAAATTTCTTGGACCGGAGTATTTTTATTTAATTTATTACAAAATTCTCGCCAAGAAGCTTTTTTACTTTTTAATATTGTTTTTTTCTTAATTGCCTCTGCTTTCTGATATTTTATGTAATTTTCATATGTACTATTTCGTTTAAATTCTAAAAAAGCTTCTTGCTGAAATTTTATAGCTTGTGCACATTCTGGGTTCCACCATTTTTTATTAAATTTACTATTGATCGTCATTTTTTTCTTAGGTATTGATAATTCACAAGCATCATTAATTATATTGATAAATGTATTATATATGTTATTAATATTTTCATCAGTATTTATATCTTTGGTGTCAATAGTTTCAAGAATCGAAGAAAATAACGACCAATCTGCTCTGTTCACGTTCCATCGGGTTCTCTCATTAACTATTGTTATATTATCAACATCGCTTTCAATTATTATTGGAAAGTGATCAGAACCTAGAGCTACATTTTTAACGTTCCAATCAAAATAGGAAGATATGTCACTGGAACATATAGTTATGTCCACAGCTGATTTATTTCTAGTGTATAATCTAGGTATTATAGTTTCGGCCCCATTATTTAAAAAACATAACTCACAGTCTTCTATTGCTGTTAATAGACTAAGTCCAGCCCTATCATTCTGATCGCAACCCCATGCATTATGGTGACAATTAAAATCTCCTGCCACCAAAAATGGTGTACTTAAACTATTAAAAAACTTTTTCCATTCACTCTCTGATACATTTAAATTAGGTTTTGCATACACTGAATATATATTAAGTACTTTATTTGATTTTAATTTGACTGTTATTGACATACTCATAACCTGATTGATTTTATGATGATTTGGATGATCTGTGAACTGAATGTATTTTTTAGTTAAAATAGCTAATCCTCCATAACCATCATCTCTATCTCTCCGAAATATATTATAACCACTGAAATTAATATTATTTTTTTCTTTTAACCACGTTTCACTAATTATAGCTATATCAATATTATTTTCAAAAATAAATTTCTCAAAATGACCTTTATTGTGTACAATGGACCTAGCGTTCCACTGTACAATTTTGAACTTATTCATTATCTGCGAGAATACGACTTAAATTATTTTTAAAATCGTCAAACATTTTTATATTGTCTAAAGTTATTGAGTTATTCTTTAATACATTTTTAAAAGTGCTTATAATCATATCACAAACAGAGTTTATTTTACAGTTTTTATTTGAATTTGAGCTCATTGTTGATTGGGAATAGTTAGGGATATTTCTATAATTTTGATATACCGGTTGACTACTAGTAGATGGAGATGAAAGAATCTCCTTATGCTCGTCAGAATATCCTGAACGTTGATAATTAGGATAACTTTCTAAATTTCGTCTGCGTTTAACTGGTACTGAGTAATGAGTGCTTTTATTTACATTCTTTGTCACCGTTGCGTAACTATTATCATATTTTTTATTAGCCTCACTATAGGATAAATGTTCTGTGGCCATATATGTTTTAATTTGTTTCTGACGATGAAATTCTTCACAATTTTTCCTATCCGTTGCTTCATGATTTCCTTTGCATAAAATACATGATGTTAATTGCGAATTACAAGAATTTGTTTCATGTTCATTGCCGCATTTTCCACATCGAACTTTACCTCTACATTGTGCACTAACGTGACCGTACCTCATGCATTGTCTGCATTGGATTACTCGTGGGACATATATGTCTACATCGTAAATAATTTTTTCTATTACTACCTGTTTAGGTATCATTTGCCCCTTAAAAGTAACAATAACTGCCATTGTAGGGAGTAACTCACCATTTACCTTTCGTTTTATTCTTCTTACTTCATAAACTTTAAAATTATTTTCATATTTAGGTTTAATTATGTTTAATAAATCATCGTCTTTGATATCCTTGTCAATACTTTTTATTACACCTTTTTTGTATGTAAAGAAAGTGGGTATATAAGCCTCGTAATTTTTTTCTTGAAATACTTTAGACTCGACTAATTTGTTGGCAC
The DNA here is from genome assembly GCF_040954645.1 of Diabrotica undecimpunctata. NCBI lineage: Eukaryota > Metazoa > Arthropoda > Insecta > Coleoptera > Chrysomelidae > Diabrotica > Diabrotica undecimpunctata. The sequence continues at coordinate 86,498,696 of NC_092804.1, forward strand.
TATTAAATGAATTTAATTCGACTTTAACTTTATTTCTACCAGTTACAGAAATATTTAAAATGTTATCCCTGATCTCCGGTTCTGCATTTAAAATTAATCTAGCAGTAGAAATTTTATGAAACTTACCTATGTTTCCTTCTTTACTTTGCACAAATACATAATATGGACCTTGGTCCGTTGAACTATATTTATTTTTTTGTTTTATTATTTTTTCAATACCACCTGTTTCGTCGCTTTTTCCATTTCCGCTAAATTCCATATTCACTTCATCTATAATTATACTTTTTCCCCTATCAGGAGGTTCATATCTTCCGTCCGAATCCCCGATCATTACAATCAAAAAACAAATAAACAAACACTTAATGAAGACTCGTTCACGCACTGATAAGAACTTTACCTGACCACTGCCAAAAACAAACTGTGAATTACTTTGGGAATATGCGATATCGTGATCTCTCGCAGCTCGATCTAACGGATTTATCCCCGAATCTCCACGAGCTAGACGTTTCTGTAATTTAGTTCCAGGTCCTAGATATTGGTAACCAGGAGCATACAATTCAAACGGTAGACTATTGATCAGAGAATTCTCCTTCACCTTGAACGACCAACATTGAAATGAATCGCTTTTTGCAAAATGTCTTTATATAACCATGTGTACAAACTACATCCCAATTACAAGATGAAGGTCATTCAACAAGACAAGACACTAGCAGTGGAAAACTTGGATTTTGTCGACAATGTGACAAGAACCAGCAAACATGGTGCACTGCTACCACATTCATTTCGTGCTATCATATGTGGTCCAAGCGGATGTGGAAAAACTAATGTTATGTTGGCATTACTTTTTGACCTGAATGGCACTAAATTCAAAAATGTTTATTCAAAGTCGTTGTTTCAACCCAAGTATCAATTTTTGAAGGAAGTGTTGGAGTCTGTGAAAGAAGTAGGTTATTTTCCATTTAAAGATAATGATGATGTTATAAACCCAAGTAAAGCTAAACCAAACTCAGTATTCATATTTGATAACATATCAACGGATCCACAACAAACAATACGTGAATATTACTGTATGGGTAGACATAAAGACATTGATTGTGCATACCTATGTCAATCATACAGTCAAGCAGGCAAACAACTTTTACGTGATAATGCGAATCTTATTGTATTGTTTAAGCAAGATGAGCTCAATTTGAAACACGTCTTTGATGACCACGTATCACCTGATATGACATTTGAGCAATTTAAACAATTTTGTTCCGAATGTTGGAAGGACAAATACGGTACATTCGTCATTGTTAAGGATTTCGATATTTCTAACGGACGATATCGTAAAGGTTTCGACAAGTTTATAAAACTGTAGGTATGATCGAAAAACACGCATTGTATGACAATATGTCAGACAAAGAGGTAGCTGCGCGCAAGCGTAAAGTTGCCGAACTAGCTCGGGTCATTCGCAAAAAGTATTTGGCATTAAAGTTAGGTAAAACAGAACAAGATGAGTCGCTAAATAAACTCTTTAAGCCCATAGCTAAACCTCTAAAAGATATTGCGCAATCGTCAAAAACGTTGTATCATGCTATTAATAACAAGCTTAGATACGTTAAAAAAAAGAGGTGAAAACGGAAGAAGAGATAAAAACAGAGGCCGGCGATGACGATGTATTTTCCGATGCAGTATCAATCGATCAAGTTAACGAACATGAAATGTTTGATCCTAATAATGTTTCGAAAGAGGCTATTGATGAATATATCGAGCAATAACCTCCAATGAGCCATAAGTATATAAAAGAATTTTGGATGAAAGATAATAAAATTGATAAAAACTACGGACCTATTTACAATGATTAAATTGGCTGGATGTTGGGTAAACGACGAATAAACTTTAACAAAAACAAAGGTAGTATACAAGTCATCAGTGATGGTAGTGGGGAAGGAGGGTGGGTGCCGGGAACGCCAGGTCTATACCAACTAATTTTCTATGATAACCCTGAAGGTTATAATGATACAGATTTAAAGCACTATAAAAGTTTATTAAATAGTACAGAAGTTCATCTGGATTCCAAAGGTCGTCTTAAAGGTGCAACTGGGAAAAAATATCATTATATTATCAAACCGCTATTTAAACCTACCGATGAAACAACAAAGAAATCGTCACCGAAAACTCGATCTACTGCATTAAAGAGACAACCTTTCGAAGATCTTGTTCGTTTAGCAAAAGCGACTCGTTCATCATCATCAACGTCGCCTCGAACATCGTTATCTTCACCATCTAGCTACAAAGGGTCAGGACTCGTCGATGATTCTCATTTGATCTACAATGATAATCCTATTGAATATGTGTATTGGGATGATCCAAACGAACTATGCGACAGACTCAAATTGCTGATTGCTTCCCAAGAAACAGGAAATACATCGCACAATAACGAAATTGTTGCCATTATCAACGAATTACGTGAAGCAGATATTATATATTAATGTTTGGATTATTGGAACATCATTTCCAACATGAGTGTTGACAAGTTTGGTCGTCATCATTACCGTTCTAATGAACAAGTTGTTAAAAAGCTACGTGAAGGCTTAAAGCAATCCATTTTGGATTTACAAAACCAGATACATGAAGTACAACGAGATCCTCCTGTAGCAGGTATTCATCTTTCCAATAAGAAATATGTAGATGACAGCATTGTTAGTGCGAAAACTTTTCTAAGAAAAGAGATTAATTTGATACAAAAAAATAGAATTCAAAAAGATACTCAACTCGAATAAAAAATCTCAAACTCCATCAGTAAAATAGAAGATAATTTAAGTAAAAAAGTTAACGAGTTGTCTGATGAGAATAAAATGACTGCTTCGAAAATATTTGATTTATCAAAACAAATGCATGAATTTAAAAATGATCTTGATATATTTAAACAAGAAATAACGAAGAATATTACAGATGTTGCCAACCAAAATGCACAAATTATGATGAAAACGTTGGAAATAAAAAAAAAGATTAAAACAGCGGATCTTAATTCACATGATTTAGATGAGCGTCTTAATGTAATAAAAGATTATCTCTTACATTATAAAGCTAACGGAACAACAAATTAGCGTTAGTTCAAAGAATCGAATCGTTGGAAGCTAGACATGGCATTTACCGAGGAGAAGATACAACTAGTTAACGAGCTGCACAAGCCTGCACGAAAAAATTATCCTCGTCGACGAACAATCATTAAAGGATTAGATGATTTGTGGCAAATGGACCTTGCTGAGATGAGACCTTATGCCAGTCAAAATAAATCTTACAAGCTCATTCTTGTTGTAATTGATTGTTTTTCGAAGTTTGTGTGGACTCGACCATTAAAGACGAAAACAGGTGGGGAAATTACTCGAACATTTTCGGATATTCTCGCTCATACTCCACGATGTCCGAAAAATTTACAAACAGACCAAGGCACAGAATTTTTCAATTTCAAGTTTCAAAATCTCATGAAAAAGCATAGTATTAATCACTGTCATACCTTTAGTGATAAAAAAGCAACCATATGTGAACGAGTTATTCGAACATTGAAGGAATAACTGTACAAGTATTTTAGTCTTAATGGAACTTACAAATGGATTGATATCTTGCCTCAAATTACAAAAAAAAACAATAACACGAAACACAGCAAAATTCGACTTAGATCTATTGATGTTAATAAATCTACCGAAAAGGAAATTTTACGAAAATATTATACTCACTTGAAAATTGCAGGCCCAAGAAAATTGAAAGTTGGTGACGTGATTTGCATTACTAAAAATAAACACATTTTCGATAAGGGATATAAACCGAATTGGACAATAGAACTGTTTAAAATTACTGAAGTTTAAATAACGAATCTCACAACCTACTTGATTGAAGATATGACTGGGGCGCCTATCAAAGGAGCATTATACGAAGAAGAATTACAGAAAACAAAAAATAAAGACATATATTTAGTAGAGAAAGTACTGCGCAGACGTGGAAATAAGATGTATGTTCAATGGTTGGGACTCGATAGTAGCCATAATAGTTGGATTAACGTTAAAGATATCATTTAGGATCTACTTTTACATACGTCGCGTAGATATACACTAAATGAGTGGGGGGTGACAAACAGTATAAATTTCATAAATGCTGCAAGATTACTCTTAGTTGTTCCTGCCAGTTCATCAATATGAGTTCTCAAGATAGTGGTTATAGTTCATCAGACGATATGGTGGTAGCTGCTGATTCATCATCAGATGATATCGATTATGATGCTGAATAAGATAGAGTTTTGGCGGGATTCGAAGAAGCAGCCAACAATGAACCATATTATTTACTAGAAGCATCCTTTCCGCTTGACAACTGTATAATCAAAGTTGGCCTTTCTCCAGCTCGCCATTTCTCACCAGCCATTATTTTGTGTCAGCACAACAAGAATGCAAGAATTAGTTTAAGCACGTTCGAGTGGGATGATATAATCGGAGTTTTTAAGCAGAAGATTAGCGATTTCTTTAACAGCACCTCTCAAGATGATTACAATCCTATCGAGTTTCAGTGTGGAGACTATTGTAAAATTAAACAAATAGTGTATGATTCAACCAAGTTCCTTGTTATTGAAAAGCATGGTCTGGAATACTATCTAGATGAAAGTGATGTCAACCAAATCCTAGAAGTAAACAGCAGTCTGGTGTGTCATCGTGTATCGTTATTGGATAATTTAAACTTTCATGCTTATTATAGAAATGTTATCGATTTGATAAAATCAAACTTTTGCAGCAGAAGCAGTTTATATGGACCACTTGAAGCTTTAACTGCGTTTTGCGAAATTTCCACAGACACTTTGTTAAGTCAGGCTTTAAGAGAATATTTATATTATTATAAAATTAAAGTTGTAAATGATTTTATGTAATAATTTTCACGTTGAATTTCACTTTTTTTATTTTCACGTTGAATGTCTCACAACGCTGTAAAAGATAAGCTGAGACTTAAAATTACAGGAAAACAATGTAAATTTTTTAAAGTTTTTATTTTCTACTTATGATTACAAATTGATTTTTAACAAAATTACAATTATCGATCTACATATTTATTTAAAAATGGTCGGTCCATTTTCCTGTGGAGATTGATAAAGCTATAAAAAAAATTGGTTACGTTTTCATTTATTAATTTTTGTTTTTACTCAATCATTGTGGTTTCATAATGACCCCAAGGTAAAGTGTCATGAGATTTTTGTTGCAAGTAACGTTTATCGTCATACGGACTTAATGCAATTTTTTCTTGTGTTATTGTAAAAAGATCTTTTGCGTAGGAACGAAACGTTGATTGGGAAACACTTTTAGTTGTAAATTCGTTTAAACACTTAACATAATCATCGAAAGTAATGTCATTTTTTACCGTTGAATATTTTACAATCGTACATAGCAATCAAATTTTTCGCTCCATATCTTCCATCCCATTTTGATACAAGTTTTACAATGCGATGTTTCCTAATGTTTTCCACCGTTTTTTTTTAAATGCTGTAGTTGCTGCAGTACGCAATTTTGTATTAAGATCGATATATGGCTTAAGCCAAGCGCTCTGTTTGAATTTCAACACTTTATGGATTTTTGTTAGTTTGAATCCTGCATTCAGAGCTTGTTTTAGATTGCGATAGTGCAAAGTGTACTCTTTTTTATGGTACAAGGTGGTCATAAGTTTTGGAAGCTTACTTCTTGGTGGCACACGATGTTCGCAACAAAACGGTAAATCTCGATGTAAGTCATGCAAGTGTTCTGGGTATTCCAAATCCACTTGTAGTATGTATCCTGTATCTCCATCATCAGGAATAGACAAGACATCAATATTGGTATCGACCCACTCGAAACCCCCATATGGTAAGAATTGAGACATTGCCCAACCATACAAATTGTTGACATCTAAATATAGCACATATTCACTAGGCTTTGATGGATCATAATTATGCATGTATTTGTTATTTGCCTCAGAATACCGATTACTTACTTGACTTATACCACCTCGGATAGCTTTCTCAATAAACATGATTTTATCGATATCATTCAGTAGTTCAAGTTTACATCCAGTATATTTAAGCATTGCATCCCAAGAAAATCCAGGCCTGGTATAGTACCATGCAGGATCAAGACCGTATGTACTTCGACATTTTTGTCGAAAATTTTCAAAAATGCAAGTCAATAACATAATATCAGTTTTCATGTACAACATACTATATTCCAAAATATTTTTAATACCGAATGACTGCCAAACATTCTGAGCATGATGATACATATTTTTGGAGATGTGTTCACCCGATAATGAGCTGTAAAATTTATCAATTGATGGCAGTTGCGTTTCATTCAATTTATTGAAAGAATCAATATATTCGTATGGGAATATGCCTTTTCTTTTCAATATTTCCATTTGTTCGGGAGTGGTATTTGGAAATTCGCTAGATAAATATCTTAAATCCTCAGGTTGCAATGTGGCAGCCAACTTGTCCAATGATGAATTTAAAAATCTCAGTGAATCAACGAACCTCAACCTAATACTGAATTCAGAATCGTTTATTGTAAATGAAATATACTTTTCCTTATTTATTGGTAGTAAGCTGATACTACCATTTTTCGCTAGATCTCTAATCATCATATGCGAATCGTAACCGCTAAGATTATGAAAAAAAATTGGGACAACGAAAAGTTTTTTGAAATTTATCCTCGAATATCTCCGGTAAAATGGTCATGATCACGAACAATTACATCCTTATCTGAAAATGTTTTTTCGCAAATGTGACAATGATATTCATTAAAACTGGGTGTGACATTCATAGGTACAATATCTTTAATTTTTCCTTGCACAAATGCCGCCAACAACGTCATTTCCTTGGCAAACCACTCCATGCAATCTCCACCTGCGTAACTTCGGTAAAACGACAGAGATTCATCGTAAGAGCATTTTACGTAATAACCTGCACTAAAGGCTTTATGCTGCTGATACTTAATTGTTTTGCATTTTAATGGGCTGTTTTTAACTTTGTGCAACATTGACTCAAAATCGGCATAGACTACAAAATGAGTTGTTTGTTTATAAATATGATTTTTAAATTCAACATTCTGATATGATGGAAAAGAAAGTTTACATTCATTAATTTTCTCACAGTATTTTGCATGATCATTTAATCTATCAAAACTACTAAAATAATTCAAACACCTATCACATAAAAATTTTTTATTACGGTTCTTACTTAACGGCCTGGACATAAGTCGAGACATATCTTTAATCATACAATAATGATACTTAATTTCTACAGATTCATCGTGAGCCATAGGTGCTTCGTAGTCATTCAATTTTGGAAAATATTTATCCTGCACAATCAATAAATTTACATGTTTAGTTAATTTGGTTTTGCATAGCCTTACCGGTGTTGTTACGTAAAATGTTCTCTCTTTAGCAACATTCATTTCTAACCCGTAAACGTTAACAGAAATGTTATTTAACTTTTCAAATTTTGAAATACCCTTTATAGTCATAGGTGTCTCTAGCCCATCGATATTTAAGACAGTCGCATAATGTGGATATGAAGATGTACGATCTGAACTGCATTTAGCTGGATAAATCGCTGAAACTATGCTCCAAAAAAAGCATGCTTGATCATCGTTTTTTATATTAATACATGCATGCTTCTTTTGGATTGGTTCTGGTAGTCTAATGAACGACGAAGCTCCACTTCCCACTTCATATTTATTTATATTGACTTCTAAAGAAACTATTTTTTTCAAAGCCCACCCTGATCCCGTTCCTTCAAATTCCGATAGCTTAGACATTAATTTATCGACTATGTTTGTGTGAAACCATAAAACTAAGTCCGTTCCTGCGTCTATGGCTTCATTCTTGGTATTAAAATATTTAAATTGGTTAATATCACCTTAATTTGATTTTCTAATAAATTCTTCACATAATGTCATATTACATTTTATCATATTTAATTTTTTTAAAATGTTTTTAATTCGAATTCTAAATAACTTAAAACAATCCCCGAAAAATTGCATTAAATCTTTGTGTCCTAGATTAATAATTATTCCTGTTCTGATTCTACTCTTGAATGCGGAATTTACATCTTCCCATTTAACCCGACGATGTTTAGTAATTTAGCTAATTCCAAGTCCCCACACCGAATCGCTTAAGTAAACAAATCCAAATGCCTTTTAATGTGATTTAACCAAATATTCGGTTCTCGCGGTGTATAATTTCGAAACAAAACATCACGCGCTTTAATTAAATGTTGTAAAATGTCACTACTAAGATTACCAATGTTACTCATGATTAAGTAAAAAGCAATAAATCAATAAATGAAAAACTCACCAATATTTTTTTTTAATTCTTTAATTTTCTATTATTTCAAACGAGGCGGCTGGCTGCACCTTTCCAGTGGCAACGTTTCCTCGGAACACCAAGCTGTACTTTCCCTCGCTGAAATGTTCCAAATGCGGCCTGTAGAATTCAACCACCCTTTGCGGCAAGAACGTCACCTCCTTTTCTAATTCAAGAAGGATGGATTCCCCAAATTTCGTATTGACTTCTCTTGCCGCAATTATTTTCTTGGGTACTCCTACAGGTAGGCTGTTCAGCTTTCTAATTGTCTTGATTTTCTTCTCTGTAAGCAGAGAGGATGCATTAATCTTTTTTAGGTCCATCTGCAACAATATGTATTTTCTTAATGTAACAATGAAATATCTTTGACTAGCAATATTATTTTACAAAAATTCTATCTAGTATAATATGTATATTTTTTTAATTTAACAATGAAATATTTTTAACTAGCAATACTATTTTGCAAAACTTTCATAGAAACAAAAAATTACAAATACCGCACTATTTACAAACATTTTTTAGAACAGAGATTATAACCAAGTAATTTCAATAAAATGTTTAAATCAGAAAAGTTATTAAGAATTGGAAATTAGTAAAGATAATGATGAATTTTAAATGATATAAAAAAGGTTAAGTATTATAAAACTTACTTTTGTATAATTGCGGGAACTTCACAAACACAGAACTTCTCCGAACGGTACTTTGTATAATAATTGGTGACGCTGCACAAAACACACAACTTGTCTGAAGGATGATCAGAATTGAACTGATGATATGTAGAGCATGTGCTATTTATCTAACTGCCTCTCTCACGCTAAAACTATGTTGCGCAATATTTCGTAAGACTATTCATTTATGCATCACATGTCTGGCTAAAGGCCGATTCACATTATAGCTCAGGTCACGCTCCGCTCACGCTCAGCTCAAGGTTCGGTCAAGTATTCTTACACGCATCTTAAATGGTGCTATTCACAGTAAACACAACGCTCACGTTCCGTCCCGCTCTTTTGACCGCGGCGATTCTCCAGGAGAATAGTTTGATCGTGACTTGATCTGAGTGGAGTGGAGCGGCAGGGTAGTGTGAATTAGTAACAGTCAGGTGAAGGTACGATTTTCGCAGCTCGATGGATGACGAACAGTTGATTGAATTGGTGCGCTGCTGTAAGGAATTGTACAACCAGGGAGATAGACTGTATTTTGATAAGGTACAATAAAATTTATGTTTTGTCATTCGAAAGTACTGAAAAAATTTAGTTTCATCGCCATAAAGACCTTTATACAGAGTAAAAAACTTCCCTTCTGTTTTCCTTGTTTTTAAAATATTGTGCACCCATATTTGAAATTGAATAGTATACCGAAATTCTTGATCGTGAGCGAAGCGTCACCTGAGCGCCTATTGTGAATAGTGTACACAATTCTTGATCGTGAGTGGAACTTGAGCGGAGCGTGACCTGAACGTCTAATGTGAATCGGCCTTTAATTATAAAATAGAAAGGAATGAGAAATTTTTAATAGCCAGCGTATCCGATGATGTCATTATTTTCAGTAGCAAGATCTATTTTATAAAGATTTCAACTGATCATGTAAAGTATAAATTGAAAAATAAACGAATTTTTGTTACTATGGTAATCGATAAAATATATACGAGGTAACTCGTAAAATATAAATTGAAAAAATTTAGAAGTTTTACGCTAATGGTCGTAGGTTTTAATTAAAAAAAATGCGAGGAAAAATTGCTCCTTTTGTCTGTCATTCGTCTTCTTCTCTTTGTCAATTCATTGAACGCAGTCACCGACCAGCGATTGAACATCGTTCTCATTGGTTACGTTGACGTGTAGCTTCGTTATTATTTTGGGAATGGGGGGGGGGCGTTTGGGTGTCTTTTTTATTACATCGTTCTCATTGGTGTACGTTGAGACGTAGCTTTGTTATTGTTGGGGGAATGGGGGGGGCGTTTGGGTGTCTTTTCGTTAATATTGGGGGAATGGGGGTGTCTTTTCATTAATATTGTGGTACGACTCCACCATTAGTCGATGCACGTCTTTCTCATTGGACGTTGATGCACACCATTGGCGTCCAACGTCACGAGGATGTCCACCATTGGTCGAGGACACGTTTCTGTGGCATCATTGGTCGAGAAAAACGTTCTAACGTCACGAGGAGGGCGTTACTATGTCACCATTGGTCCCTCATCGCTATACCGCCATTTCTATGATGTTTATTCAAATTCTAAACTGTCATTGGTCGCTGGGGGTGTTGCTATTCCCACCACTGACGCTGCTATGCTGCCATTTGTCGACGACACGTTCCGACGTCACGAGGAAGTCCACCATTGCTCAGCAAGATGTGGAAGGACGTTCCTATGCCATCATTGGCCGAGGGGCGTGGCCTAGAGACACGAGGCACGTTCCTACGTCACCATTGGCCTCCAACGTCACGAGGATGTCCACCATTGATCGAGGACACGTTTATGTGGCATCATTGGTCGAGGAAAACGTTCTAACGTCACGAGGAGGGCGTTACTATGTCACCATTGGTCCCTTATCGCTATACCGCTATTGCTATGATGTTTATTCAAATTCTAAGCTGTCATTGGTCGCTGGGGGTGTTGCTATTCCCGCCACTGGCGCTGCTATGCTGCCATTGGTCGACGACACGTTCCGACGTCACGAGGACGTCCACCATTGATCAGCAAGACATGGGGGGACGTTCCTATGCCACCATTGGCCGAAGGGCGTGGTCTAGAGACACGAGGCACGTTCCTACGTCACCATTGGTCGAGGGGCGTGGCCTCGAGACACGAGGCACGTTCCTACGTCACGAGGGGGGCGTGGCTTTGATACACGAGGATACATACGCTTGACGATCGACGTGTGACGTCACTTCCGCTCCAGAAGGAACGCTATACATCTACTTACATTTTGTTACCCACGAGGGTGAACCAACCAATGGGATAGCTACACCACGCCCATATTGTGTTTCTCTTGGCTTGTAAGCTTTGTCCCCCTCCATGGAAATAGAGCTTCATTTTAAGGAACTGTAGGAACCGAATCACCATCTATATATTTTTTTCAAAAAACACCATCTATATGTCTTTTACTCTCACAGTCTGTGTATTTTATGTTTCTGGATAGTCTCTTAATTTTTTACAAAAATACCACCAACTGTGTTTGTTATTTTCTCACAGTATGTGTGAGGGGTTCGGTTAAAGTTTTTAATTATGTCCCACGTCTTTTATGTTTTACTACAACTGTTTTCTACCAATTTGCATAAAGAAACCAAGAAATAAATTCCCACACTATTCAATATCATGTGTTACTCTTTCTTGTTTTATCACATTTGTTATTAAGGAAAAACAGTTTTTGCCTATTTTTAGTATTTCTGACAATTATTTGAAAATATGTATTAATGGACACTATAAATTTTTACACAAAGATTTTTATATTTACCAAAAAATATCTGAGTCATAAAGATTATTTTTGAAACATACCCAAATATTTGAAAAAAATGCATGTAAGCCATTATAATAAAAATGTAGCTTAAAATTTGTATTGAATAATTTTTCAATAAGTCTGATTTAAAAGACAGAAACAACGTATGCGAATGTTGACCTTATTATATATGGTTATTTTAAAAAATTTTGTCTTAAAAAATATGAATACCTAAATCGATTGCTTAAAAGGTTTATTAAATCAAAATATATCTTAGGACGCCTATGTTCTGTGCTTGCTATATCTGCGTAATTTTTTTATGTTCCGTAATAACAAGCCGTGGTTAAGCCAAATGTCATTCAAGATATGATGGGATATTGCATTTCATTTGCCGGCAATGTTTGTCTAAAAAACAAACTTTTTGTTTTAAGCCACATAAGGAGTTCTCTATGCACTGGGAACGGATAAATAGTTTTTTGCATTTCGGTCTGAGAATGAGAATAAGTATTTTTTCATATTTGGCGAGAATAACTAGTTTATACAATTAACATGCCTTGTGACAATCCAGCCAGCCAGAAAAGGAGTTTATTTAAAATTATTGTTTAGTAATCAAGGTTCATAGATAATGGAATGTGTAATTTATTTTTTATATTTAATGATACAAATTAAAATCATTTTTTTTTATTTTTATAAATTAGAATAACTAATTTATACAATTAACATGCCTTGTGACAATCCAGCCAGCCAGAAAAGGAGTTTATTTAAAATTATTGTTTAGTAATCAAGGTTCATAGATAATGGAATGTGTAATGTATTTTTTATATTTAATGATACAAATTAAAATCATTTTTTTTGCAACTTGCGGCTATTCAATGTCCAATTCAGCCAGCCAGAAAAGGAGTTCATTTAGAATTCTTTTTTAATAATCAATGTCCTGCTGGTCATTTTTTCCACACGGCATATATATCAAACCGGATGTTCACTGCCAGGTGTCTAGATCTCCTCATTTTTTGCAGATATCAAACCGGATGTTCTCTAGACTGCCAGGTGTCTCTCCTCCTCATTTTGGGGGTACAATAACATCTACTCAAAATGTCACCCGATACGTCAAAATGCCACGCGTCACGTATAAACGTTACATTTTTACGTACAGACGTCACCCGTCACCTCAAAACGTCACGCATCACGTCAAAAACGTCACGTTTTAAAGTCAATACGTTACATCTTACATATGTATAACATGGGAGTAAAGTGTATTTTCGTCTCTTGAGTAAAGTTAGCGATGGCTGAGCGATGGTTAATTTATTAGGTTAGGTGGTGCCGCAAAGCGACCCGATTCTTATGGAAGGACAAGCACAAATCTACAGATTTCAGTGTTGCCGAGAGGCGTGAAGGCGGCGGATTGGCCTGTCTCCTGCTCTACGGGCTTCTTTCGGTCCGTGGAATTGGACCTGGATGTTAAACGAGTGTCACCATTCTTCTCTGAACAATTCGTGTAGCTAGAGATTATATTATTGGGGATTAGATAAAAGTGTAGTTGAGTTTTTGGAAAATGATGTCTTCCACATGTTTGGTGTTCCCCAATATGTGATTTGTGATAATGCCTCAAATCTGAACAATCCCCTTTAAATTGAGCTCTGTAATAGGTATAATTTTCAGAAAGTATGGTTCAGCCCAGTATATGCACCGCAATGTAATTTTGTGGAGAGAAATACATAATAGAACCATTGGTACAGCAAAACGTACATTGTAACGAAATATTTTGCCTACCACATAGGGTATTATTAAACGGAGTTGAAAATTGGGAACAGAACTATTGGGGTGGAGATAGGGCAAGCGAAATAAACGAAAATTATGCGAACGGCACTCAGGGTTTATTTGGAGAGTTGGGGTCGTGGATAAGTGAATGAAACAGGGCGATCAGATTGGGGCAACTACAAAAAATGAAACAAAAGGGTACTTACATGAATATCCTGGAACAAACAGACAAACAAAACACAGGAGTTCCATCTAGCTATTTGAAATGGGACGCTGCTTCGAGAAAACTTCCTGCTGGAGGAAAGAAAAGATTCTTCCGCCCTAAAAAAACACAAAAAGAGGTTCGGAGACTTTTTTTAAATAAATAGAAAAAAATATTCAGAGAACTAAATTAAACATTTATTACTGTCTCACCACAAATAGTTACAAATACAGATAATGCAAAATACTTACTATATAAATAGTTACAAAGATAAATATAAAATAACAAAGAAAAACTTACATGTCCATTTTGTTTCCAAATCCGTAAAAAACAAGATGCTACAAAACTTACAAAAAAATACTGGGCTATAAACTGTGGCAAAAAAAATTATTATAAATAAAGATATCTTTTTAAATAAACTATGTATCAAGGTTAACCCTTTTCAAAAACAAAACAAACTAGTGTATAAAAATGAAACGAAGCTATCATCTGTCAACGCCAAATATAAAAACACAACAAATAAAATGAGAGCTAAAACCACGCCCTAAAACTTACAATTTTAATTATTACAATATTTTTAAATTTTAATGAAAGCAATTATTATTTATATTTAAAAAATGTCTATTTTTACTTTAAAATTTAAAACAAAAAAAGTTACCTTGATTTCACTAAAAACGCACTGATACTTCTGGGGGTGGAAACTGGATTTATTAAAATTTCTCTGGGTAGAACTGGATGGGAAATCTCTGAACACGAACAAAAAAAACTGCTTCAATGGTCTGGAAAGACGACCAGGGACAAATAAGTGAGGTTAAAGTGGCACTAAATGCAAACCTTGGAAACAGCTTCTTAAAAAACTATAACCATCTTATTTACGAGGAAAAAGACAGTTAAGATTTGATTTCACGTACAGTGGGTCTGTGTATCCGCTTATACCTACGTATTTCGCCCTAAAATGGCTCTTTAGAACGGCTATTCACAGTCGGTCTGAACGTGAAAATGAATCTTCTTTGTCTTAGGAAGCAACTCTAACATGACTTCGTATGGACGCAAATAGCGACATGTGATATTAAAATCCGTAAACTAATTTTCGAAACCAAATTCATCTTATCATCTTATCATTATCTTATTTACCTTTTAAATTTGTTGTATTTGACACAAATCTCTTAGAACATAGAAATATTTGTTTCTCCTCCAAATCAGACATATTACATAGAGTAAAATTCCACTATTTTCAACAAATTTTGTCGGCTTGCGATCACTACATAACAACGACCGTTCCGTTTGACCAAATCTTCCAACCTCACCATTCGACCTTCGATCGACACTCATGTACCGGCATTTTTCCCCGCGCGTCCCACTACATACCACCGAACAAGCCAAAATTCTCGTTAGACACTTCAGCTCGTAAAATAACCTTGAAACATTTCCAGTGTAAAAATAAATCAATTCTTTCTTGGGGAGTGTCGAATATGTCTACAAAGACACCAAAATTTATATGTAAGGTTAAATTATGGCTTTATTCCCAAACAAAAGAGTAAATTACATAAGATGCCACAAGAAAATGGCTTCAGAATAATATTAATAAATATAAGGAATAAATGTCTTCTTCTTATAGTGCTTTTCCATTTCGGATGTTTACCACCATCACGGCAATCTGTACTTTGCTTTTTTTGCTTTGGTTGTTGTGTTGAATCACGCACGTAGATTATTCTTTAGCCAGGAAATCTTTTGCCTTGTATGACCCCGTTTTCCTTCTACTTTTCTCTGTAAAATTAGTTGCAGCAATCTATATCTTTCTCTGTTTCTCATGAAGTGATAAGAGAGATAACCTATTTTGGTTTTGCATTCCTAATAATCTCCTTGCTAATAAAACGTTCTGATTAGTAACGTGGTGGGTATATCTTTAGGATTCGATGATAGAGCCACATTTCGAAAGCCTCCAGTATATACACAGAGGGGGTTCTAGGATCAAGAATACTGGGGGCTATGAAATCATATTGCTTGGCTTTAATGGGGGGACTGTGGATCATGAATGTTATATAGGGGCGTATTACTAGTTCTTGGAGTATCTAAAAGGTCCTGTGGGGGTTATTCTAGGGGTTGGCAGTAGGTTTGGACCAAATTTCTGAATATTATGTGGATTTTGAAGTATAATGTGATGCAGTTGGACGTCATGAGTGAAAATTATGTTGGATTTTGAATCACGAATGATATATCCGGCCGTTCTGGGTGTATGTATGTATGTAAAAAATAAAAAAGAAATATAATTATTTTTATGTAGCCCTTTTAAGGGTTTTTAAATATACCTACATACAAAGATTAAACCTTCTTTTATTGATAAAACAACGTAAACAAGAAATTTTAATATTCGCAAATCAATTACACTTCCTATGAAAATTTTGAAATATTGGAATCTTTGTTTATATGTTTTTGTACTCAAAAAAATATAAAATTCCGAATATATATATAGTTCAGCTCAACAGGCCTCAAAGGCCCAAGGCTTCAACGGTTTTCTTCCAGTTCTTTCTATCTTGTGCTAAGTTTTTCCAATCTTGTACCCGCAGCGACTTCAGATCTTCTTTTGCCGACTCCAGCCATTTTCTTCGGGGGCGGCCTCTTTTTCTTTTTGTACCAGCCTCCGTGTTTATTAATTCATTGGGAACTCTTCCTTCCTTCATTCTTGCTATATGTCCGAGCCATCTTAATCTTTGAATTTTAGCAAGTCTTGTTATTTTTGGTTGCCCATATATTTGCATTATTTCTTCATTCGTTCTTCTTCGCCAGATGTTCCCTTCTTTTACACCTCCGTATATCCTTCTAAGAATTTTTCGTTCCCATCTATCTAATTTTACTTCCATATCTTTATTTAGTGTCCAGGTCTCGCTAGCATAGAGTACTGTAGGTCAGATAACTGTTGTATATATTCGTTTTTTTGCTGTTCTGGATATTATATTCGACCTCAGTATCTTAGTCAGGCTCCCAGCACTCTTACTACCTTTGGCCATTCTTTTTATGATTTCTTGGTTCTCTTCGTTCCTATTTGTTAGTGTCACTCCCAAGTAATCGAATTGGCTAACAACTTCAAAGTTATATTCTTTACTTGGGCTTTGTATCTTAAAGAACTGTCCTTGATGATTTTCGTTTCCCCTCATCACCATATATTTTGTTTTTTCTTCGTTTATTTCTAAACCATATTCCCTGGCCATTCTCTCTATTCTAGTAAAGATTTCTCTTAATTCTGCAGGTCTCCTTGTTATTAAGGTAACATCATCTGCATATGCTACGCATTGATGCCTGTGATGATATATTGTGCCTCTAGTGTAGATGTTACACTCTCGTAAAATCTTCTCTAAGATCAAATTGAAAAAATCTGTTGATAACGGGTCACCTTGTCGCAGACCTCTATTAGTGATAAAGCTATCCGAAACCCGTCCTTCTAACATGACTTTACTTTTAGTATCATTGAGTACGCATTTAGTCAGTCTTACTATTTTTGGTGGAAATTTAAAATATTCCAGTGCTTCGAATACTCTATTTCTTTTTATAGTATCATATGCCTGTCTAAAATCAATAAACAGCATGTGTAATGTTAGGTTGAATTCATATGAGCTAGCTAAAATTTGTTTCATTGTAATAATTTGGTCTATTACCGATCTGTTTGCTCTGAAACCTGCTTGATATTCACCTAGACAATTTTCAACTTTTGTTTTAATTTTATTTCTAATTGATATGGCCAGAATCTTATACACTGTATCTTGTAGAGCTATTCCCCTGTAATTTTTACATTCTGTAACGTCTCCTTTTTTATGCACTGGACATAAGATTGCTTCTTTCCACTGATTGGGTATTTTTTCTCTGATCCACACTTCGCGTATTAACTCAGCGATTTCTTTTTGCACCATTTCGCCCCCTTCTTTTAGAAACTCCGAAACTAAAAATTCCGAATATACTAAAAAGAAACTTTTTAAATTTATAAAGCAATATTAATAATTATCCTTTGGCTTTAAGGAGGTATTCGACTTCTTAACTTTGACCTATCTCTCGTTCCACCTTTCAGCCACACACTTCTAATTTACACCACTGGCACTTGCTTCTTAACTGACTACACAAAACTTCAAATGCTTCTTTTTCGGAGGACCATTACATATTTATCTTTTCTAATCCAAACTTTCAAACATTCACTCTACTTCATCCCCATTCCAAACTCGCTAACCAATCAGAAAATTACTATATCCCGCCTCTCATTTTACATTAGGAAAACCCTAGCATTGCTTCTAAACAACTATTCTTTGAAAATGATAACGGTTTTATCTTATACTTTCTAAATACAATAACTACCAAAAATAAACAAAAGGCTTTTAAAATATAATATCTACAAATACCAGGGAACAATTGTCCGCGTTCTATAACCAAATAAAATTTTTATTTTATCTTTGATTGATAAAATGAAACATAACACTACATATATTGTTCTGTAGGAAATTGTATTATAAGGGCATGTATAATTGTAGAAAGCATGACAGGACATCAATATTAAAAGTTTCAGATACGGTTTTCATAAGGGTTTAAGTTCGGACTTCAAGTTATTTCCCTATAAAGACCGAACATTATCAATTACACATTAAGTATTGTTACTCATTTTTATGTGGTTGTGTATTAGTATCATATCGTAAAACAGGAAAATATGTCACAGAGAAAGTTGTGCGTGCACGTTTAGTAACTACTTTGCGACTGCTATTTATCATTGCGAGTCAAATGTAATGTAGTAGTCATATGACTTCACTTTTGTATAATTAATTTTATAAATTAATACCATTAACCACCTAAGGCACATATTAATTTCAAGGTTAATGTCAAAAAATGATCCATTTTTTTATGTCATAATTCATATTTGCATATAAAATCAATAAAAAAATATTTTTAGGGGCGTAGAAAATGTATTTTTCATGACAGCGGCGTTTAAAAAAAATAATTTTTTTTAATATTCTTAATTTAGTAAATTAAATGTATAAAATTTTTAAGTATTTTTACTTTCGAAAATTTAATATTTATGTATAATTAAAAGCAAAAACTTATGAGGGACGTAGAATTATAGTAAAAGCATAAGTAAAAAAAATCTAAAAAGTTTTATTTGAAATCTGACGATAAGGTAGTAAAATTTAGTTCAAAAATATTTTGTGCACTGGTTTGTAATACTGTAAACACTGCAATTGTAAGACAAGAAAGATCTACTACCTGACAGTAACGAAAATAAAATAAACAGTAAATATTGCAAATATAATAGGTACAAGTAACATCTACAAGCTAAGAATTAGAGTGGAAAATAACCTAATAAATTATAATAGATTTCTGGTGGACTTCTATTATATTATCTAATTCCCACATTTTTGGTTCTACTTTTAATACAACATGTTGAACGCATTTTTGCCATTTTTGTGGAGTTAGTTCGCTACAGCCTCGTTAAATAAATTTTTTAAATCTGGAAACTTGTAAGTAGTGTTTTTGGCTGCTACGAAATTTTTTATATCCGCCCATACGATTTCTATGGGATTTAACTCGCAATGATATGGAGGCAGTCGCAAAACAATTTTATTTTGGCGTTTAGCCATTTCATCAACTATATACTTGTCATAACGTTTCTTATCTCTTCTATGGCACTACAGCCCAAAATGAGCCTTGGCCTCCTTTATTTTTTGCCTCCACCCTTGTCTGTCTGTGGCTGCTCTTCTCCATACACGGACTCCTAAAAGTGCTTGTGCGTCGCTGCTTACTGTGTCTTCCCAGCGCTTTCTTGGCTTTCCAACTGGTCTCTTTCCCTGCATTCTGGCGTTCAGTGCTCGTTTTGGTAGCCTATCCTCTCCCATTCGTATCACATGTCCGGCCCATTGCAATCTTTGTATTCTAATGAAGTCTGACAGGGGTGTTTCCTTATACAGTTGATAGAGCTCGTTGTTATATCGAATTCTGAAGATTCCGTTTTCCCTCACAGGTCCTAGTATTCTCCTCAGTACTTTTCTTTCGAATGTGTCGAGTTTGTTTTTGGATGTTTCTTTCAGGACCCATGCTTCGCTGCCATAACATGCTATTGGCCGAATTAAAGTTTTATAGATTCTCATCTTTGTATTTCTGTGGACACTTTTAGACCGAAATATATGGGAGAGGGCAAAATAAGCTTTGTTTGCCTGCGTTATCCTTTTTCGTATTTCTCCATCCTCTGCTCCATCGGCATATATTTCTACTCCCAGGTATGTAAACTTTCCAACCGTTTCAATGTCATCTTCATGCATAATGTTTTGTGGGATTGTATTTCTTCTCGACTATACCATTATTTTTGTTTTTTCTGTGTTAATTTCCAGACCTAGCCTTTTCGTTTGTGTTTTTAACTCTGCGTATGCTTCCTGTGCTCCTGTTGATGTTCTACTCATAATATTAATATCATCGGCGTAGGCAGCCAGTTGAACCGTTTTATTGGTCAGTAGGTTTTCTCGTCCAGTTTGCATTTGCCTAACCGCATACTCCAGTGCCAGGTTAAACAATGTTGGTGCCAGCCCATCTCCCTGCTTTAGTCCCTGCGAGATTTTGAAAAAGTCTGTCCGGTTGTTTTGTATTCGTACACATGCCTGAGTTTCATCCATTGTGGCTTTAATGAGTCTAATCAGCTTATGTGGTATTGCTAATTCTACCAATATATAGTATAGTCTGTCCCTTTTGACTGAATCGTATGCGATTCAGTCAAACGAATAACGTTTCTTATGTTCCTTAACAATTGCTAGTAATTGCACTTTAAGAAACGAATCTTCGAATGGAATATTTTTAGAACGCAGCCAATCTATAATTTCAGCCTTTTTTTGGAGCTGTCGTGGGAACTTGTTCTACTTTCCTTGAATGATAGGGGGCATTATCTAGAACAATAACGGCTTTATCCTCCAAAGTCGATAATGTTTTTTAAAATTTTGCTTCAAATGACCGCCCGTCGATTTCCTCGTAATAGTCCCCACTTATTTTTGATTCAAACGTCCACAACGTTCCAGGCACAAATCCGTCTTCACTTTCAATGCCACGCACAATAAGACGTTTACCTTTTCCTGAAAAAAATAACTGTATTGAAGTACTTAACATATCAATACCTGAAGGATTTTTGAGACCCACAGACAGTGCTTCCAAAAACGATTGTCTTGATGAAACCACTGAAGTGTCACACCATACTTTTGAACTAGTATGACCTGCATTAACCCAAGTCTCGTCCAAATAATATATTTTCCTCTTTTCGTTCCTCAACTGCTTAATTTTTTTCAAAAATTCCCTCCCCCATATCCTAATGTCTCTCTGTTAGAATGCTGTTTTTGCACTGCCACGCCTTTGAAATTGAAATTTTAATTTTGTTAATAGTATATGAAACGATGTACGTTTGAAATTTGGCAGATCTGGGTCACTATTGATTTGGTTTAAAATTTTATCCTCTGTGGGGATTTCGTTTTTAAAAAAAGAACTGATGGACAATCCTTCTTATAATAGCATTCCTAGTAAATTCGTCAACATCGTCCAGTTTGCTCTTGCGGTTTTTATTTGTTTTTGGCGCAGTTAGTGTTTTAGTAGTTTTATACTCCTTTATTACGTTAAATACGCTGGTAGCACACACACACCAACCTTATTTCCTACTATTTTTTCTATGTCTCTTAATGGTATTGTTGGATGTTCTATTACTTTGTTCTTATAGACATTTAAAATTACTTCTTTAATTTCCAAACTTAAATGATTCTTCTTTGTTCTTTTTCTGGAAGGACTCAAAGGAATAGCAAGATCATTTGCAGAATCTGTATTAGACATTATGAAACTGTAAATAATAGGAAAGGTTATTAGGGATTCGTTTTCCACTGATACGTAACTACAATAAAAGATTACTCATATACTTATCGACTATTCAAGATTCATGATAAGATAAAAAATACCTTTATCCAACTGACCATTATAATCCTAAAATCCTAAATTATAAACAAATTTACTTTTTTGAAACCCTCAATATACTATAGAATATAGAAATAATCTTTCTATAGAAATAATCTAAAGAAGTTTTGGACAATATCTAATTTGAATAATATTAAAATATTATCTATACCCTAAAATAATTACCAAGATTCCAGGTAGTCAATATTGTACAATAGCAAGCGTTCTCAACCGTTATAACAGTTATAATTTATAAATTTTGTAGTAAACATTAAAAATGTAAAATATGTGACGATCTCTAAGAGATAACAGCAATTTGAACGAATTATCGTCAATGAATCGGTCAACGAATACGAGTTAAAACATACACTTACCTTGGTACAAACGTCAATGAAAATACCGACCATTCTCTAGAAATCACATGTAGGATAGAGACAGCAAGATTTGCATTTCAAAAAATGGCTAAGATATTTAAATGTCATGATTTATCAATCATGACCAATAAAAATCAGGTTATATCTTTCCTCATACTGTTGTATGAAGTTGAGTCGTGGACTCTCACAGACATGACCTGTAAGAAAATGGAGGCAGTAGATACACAGAGGGGTTCTAGGATCAAAAATACAGCGAAATAACGTGGTACAGGCAAAAAATCCTTGATTGTATAGTCTGAAAGGGGTTTGTGGATCAGCGTTGGGAAATTGATGGGGGGCTATGAAATCATAATGCTTGGCTTTAATGGGGGGACATGACTAAAAATTATGTTGGATTTTGAATCACGAATGATACATCCGGCCGTTCTGGGTGTATGTATGTATGTATGTATGTGTGTATGTATGTATGTATGTGTATGTATGTATGTATGTATGTGTATGTGTGTGTATATGTAAAAAATAAAAAACAAATATAATTCTAATTATTTTTATTGGTTCAAAATGTATGTATGTATATCAGTATACTAGTTTTCTTAGAATCATACACTTTAGGTACGAAAAGAATTGTTTTATTGATGAAAAGTAGGCTGTTGTATATACTACTAATAATAATATTTAGTTGTGATTAAATATTTACTATACAGGTACATATTTTCTTTAAAAATGTCCAAACTAATAATTTTTGGATAAATTATTATAAAGAATTTTACCTGGTATTAAACACAGAAAATCGATATGGTTTGACTTGTTTTCGAGAAAAACAAGTCCATAAACCATTCAATATGTATTGTAAAAACATATTTGCTTTAAAATGTCCAGACCAATAATTTTTGAATTAATTATTAGTAAGAATATTAACCTGGTATTAAACAAACAAAATTATGACCTGACTTATTTATTAGGGAAACAAGTCCATAAACATAATACAAAACAAACGACAAGAAGGGAAAAAGAAACACACAGTGGCGTTCTAAAATTTATGTAATTCATCAAGCTGCAATAAAAGAAAAACATTAGTATCAATTTGGAATCATAAATAAATAAACTTACTAATCTTTAATGCCTATATTATAACTACCGGCTCTTCTTCTATTATAAAAAGCCAGTACCTAAAAACTCTTCCAATATATTTTGCAGATATGGGAGCCGCCTCTTCTTTTCCAAAGAGGACCCCTAAGGGGCGGCTTCGTAAATGGACTGGTAGTCTTTTTTGCAAAAACGCTCTTATTGCTGCTAAAATGAGTAAAATAAAAAATTATTGTACACCTCTGAAGTTGTTGTTTATTGTGTAGTGTCATAGTTACCTTCCATTTCTGAAACAAAAAAATGTGTTAAGAGAAATATATAAAGTCTCAACGTGTTTTATCATCATTCAACAAATTGTATTGAGTGGTTTTGAATACTTTAATTGACAGTAAGTGCAATTAGTTTATACATATATTTTATGTATTAGTATATTTATTAATGGATAAACATTTTTACTTTATCTAGTATGTTATTTTCTCTATTGAGAGAATTGAGAGATTATATTAAATGAAAGAATTTTAAGATAGTTCCTTTTCAATAATGTTTCGCATTTGTGTTTACTGAAAAATTTATATCAGTGTTGTTTGATTTTTATTTTATGTAACATTTCAGATTCTTTAAGATTTCCAACATGAATTTTTATTTTCTATTGTTTTGAGTCATTTTTGAAATCTGTTTTATTACAGATATAAAATCTTTAGTTTATTTTTTATACAAGTAGTGCAAACATTTTGGATCTTTTTCTACAATTCTTTTATTAATAATATTAATACTGGGAGTTCGGTTCTGCATCGATAACTATAATGTTGTATTCAATATGGGCTCCGAACATTTTTAACATTAACAAAGTTTAATGTAAGTTATAAATTGTGAATCTTAGTGATATATTGAAACTCTTTACATAATATCCAGTTAAATTAGCATTAAAGTCAGCAAATTGCAATTATTTGTTATTGTTGTCGATAAACAAATCCAGTTTTACCAGCAAATAACCGCTTTTAGTAAAGACCGATATACCTGTTTTAGTAGGTGTACAGGGTCGGACTTACTTTTCACAAACGTTTATCGAAATGAATTCAAACATGGAATTTCACAACAGTTCTACAATACAAGACCATCAAAATCAAATAAACACATCTCAGTCATACTCTTCGTCAGCGTCGAGAGTGCAATTTCCTTTAAAGTCCCAAGCAATTATCTTTGGTGCCTTAGAAAACACCAAACTTCAAAACTACCTTCTCCCACTTGGAAATATAATTCAACCGAAAAATATAATCTTCTCTTCTAGATTATCTAATAATCGCACATGTATGTATTTATCCAATAAACAAATAGTGGACGATTTTATGAATAATCATGGTCAAATAGAAATACAAGGTGAAATTGTCAGAGCAAGAAGGTTAGTTACACCAGCGGAACGACTTGTGCTCTCCGGCATATGTCCTTCAATACCGCACGACTTGCTAATCAATGAGCTACAAAAAATCGGCATAGTTCCTCTCCCCCATGACCTTCCTCAAAATAAGTGCTTCTATGCCTGAGTACAATCACATCCTTAGTTTTCGACCGTTTAGCCAGGACACATCGCTTCACAGTGCTCCGAACCACTAGCTCAACTAAACCCCAACCAAAACAATGAAGCATCGGTATCCAGCGCAACAAATATATCCTTGCAAGCATCCAATGACACAAACCCTTCTCAGTGTAAACAAATGTCTATTTCTAATATCCCGGAGATACCGAACAAAGTAGATGCATCAAATAAGGACAGTCACATAATTAATCAACCAAAAAGAAACTTTGATGAAATTATTTCACCTGAAGCAGATCCATCTTCAAAAGAATGTAACATTTTTCCACCACCTAAAGTCCAAGCAAAATCTAAAAAAGCTAAAATTAGTTCAGCAAGCAGTTCTGAATGCTCATTTTTTCTCTTACTTGACCCTGCTAAAAACTTTATAGAAAATCACCCTCTACCTTTCCCTCTAAATGTTAATCAACTTAACATGCTCCTAATGAATATCACGGAGTCAGAAGATCCTATAACCACAATTCAAGAATATACCACAGACCTACCAGCTGTATCCCATATGCTCAGTTAAGTTTATCACCATTTAAAGGAAAGATCAATAAAACGTAAATTCACGTCCATAAGCAAAAAAATCCATAATTATATTAAGAGTGAGCCATCGGAAGCGGAAAGTGACACATCTCAGTTAAGCCAACATTAATTAAAAACATTCCTTGTTGTCTAGTCCTTTCTGACTCTCTCAGCACAGTCAAATCTATGCAAAATGCATACCCTAAACACCCCATTGAGAAAATTATCAGGGCCGAATTAATGAAAGCTCAAGAAAATTTCAGAAGAGTCCACTTCCTATGGATACCATCTCATATAGGCATAGAAGGGAATGAAGAAGCAGATACTAGTGCGCGTAACGCTATCACCAGTGACACATCAGAAACAGAGTGACGAAGTATCGCAGGCTGTCTAAAAGTTTATTTCAAAAATAAGGTGTTAAGTGCGTAGAATCGGGAGTGGATTGACTCTAGTTCGAAACTCAGAACCATCAAAAGTGATATTTTTTCATGGAAGTCCACAGCCAGAAGTAGAAGATGCCGAACTATTATTACACGCCTACGACTTGGACACTGTAGGTATACTCATGCCTATATCTTCTAAAATAGCGAACCTCCAAAATGCGAAACATGCAATACAGTAGACAGTATAAAGCACTTCTTGATAGACTGTCCTAAATATGTAAATCAAAGACAGTCTTACAATTTGCCAAATAACCTGAAAGCACTCTTCAACAAAAGCTTAGTTCCGAACAATTTATTAGGTTACTTAAAATGTATAAATATGTTACACAAAATTTAACTTAATTAATTGTTACAAATGTTCAATTGTTTACAAATTGTAATTAATTATTACAATGATTGATTGTTACAAATGTTAAATTTAATATTATTACAAATGTTACAGGAATGTCGCTAATAACCTTTGGGTGGATGCGACTTTATTTCTTTAAATAAAAAAAAATATTAATACTATTTAGTCTTAGTTAAATTGTAGACTAGTAAATTATATTTAATTATAGAATATGGATCTTTTAGCAATCAATGCCAGCTGCTCAGTAAGCAGAAAAGCAACTATTAGACTACAAGATCTTCCACAAGGAGAAACGTTTAAAATCCTAAATTGCAAAATAGTGCAAACTCGATTTGGTCAAACGGTGTTGATAGAACTACAAGAAAACGTAATATTTTTCCCGAAATATACAACAGAACACATACAACCTCATTTATTAGAATTAAGTAGCGGTAACTACGGAATTTCCTTTAAGGGACTGAAACCGCCAACTTCTACCACCTTTAAACCCTCACCTATTTTTGAATTTAAGAAATTGTAAGGTAAACAAATTTTATTTTTTTGTTGTTGTTTTCTATAATAATTATAATAATTTTTGCTAATATGTCGATGGAACAAGTCGCTAGAACAAGTAATAACATGTTAAAAAGTGTAGATAAGGCTTTTAAAATTTTAAAAGATACGTGGCATAACGCAAAGGCTTAAAATGGATTAAAATTATAACAAACAATATAACAGTTTGTAACAAACTCATTAAAAAATTAGTTATATCTCTCAGTATACGAAAAAAGGTATTAAACAATATTGCACAAATGAAGAGAATACGAACTATATTGAAAACAATGTTACAAAGCAAAAATAAAGAAAATGATACTAAATCGACTTTAGGAGTAAAGTGGGAAAATTTAGCATCAATTTTTCAAGGTCGCATACATACAGGAATAATTATTAATTTAATTCATAAAGATGTAAAAAAATTCTTCCAAGATGCTTTTCTTATTTTTAAACAAAAAATGATACAATTTGTAATAAATTTAAATTCTACTAAAATCAACTCAACATTTTGTGCCGAATTTATTTTAAAAAACAGGACGAAGAAGTGACATCACTTAAATATTTTCATACACGCACTGAAGTAATCGATAGGAATACTACTGACTTGAAGGAGTGGTTTACCAATTATACTGAGGAACCTCTTTTAAATAAACTAGAAAATTTTCAAGAAAAAGATAGTGGTCACAGTCTTAGTAATATAATATCTCTTGAAATTATTGTAAACAAATATGAAATAGGTAAAGGACCGTCTTCGTTTATTCCTCTTCCTACAGAAATTTTAAATAAAAAAGCATGTATTAATGTAAAAAACAAGGATAATGCTTGTTTTTATCGGAGCATCGTGAGTGCATTATATCAACCAGTAAATAACTTTAACTTAAATCGTACCTCGTCTTATCCATTTTATACTACAGTATTAAATAAGAATTCTTTGGAGTGGCCTATGCCTATATGGCAAATATCAAAATTTGAAAAATGAATGATATTTCGGTAAACGTATTTGGATTGGAAATGAATAGAAACGGATCTTTTGTAACTGTAGTTCTAAGAGTAACACAAAACAAGAAACCTAGACATGTTAATCTTCTGTTAGTTCAAGATATCTACCTTCCAAAAGATGAAAATATGACTACAACTGACGGTAGTGAAGAAGAAGAAGATAATGATAATGTTGATAAAGAAGACAATAACGAAAAATACAAGATTAACTACCATTATTGTTGGATTAAAGATTTATCACGTTTGGTTAATAAAGAAATATCAAAGGAAAAGGCAACAAAAAATATAGGTGACAGATGTTTAAATTATTTTTATTCTCAAGAAAAGTTAAATGAACATGTAACAATGTGTGAAAAAAGCAATGATTGTAGAGTCACGTTTAGTAAAAACAAAATTATAAATTTTGTTAACAAAGAAATAGTTCCGTTTGTCTTATATGCAGATTTTGTATCAATATTAAAACCTCTAAGAGAATTAGAAACGTTGGAAAATAGACAACGTTATCAACAACATGTACCATTTTCTGCAGGTTACTATTTGAAATGTTTCCATGATAATTCTTTTACATATTACAATTCTTTTCGTGGACTTGACTGTATGACTTGGTTTGCTAATGAGCTAGATAAAATTGCAACGGTTATTTCATCCAAACTAAAATTTGTTGAACCATTAAATGTAAAAGTAGATTTGAAAAATGCAACAACAAAAAGTTGTCATATTTGTGAAAAAGATTTTTCTTCAGCGGATATAATTGTTAGAGATCATTCACATCTTACAGGTGATTTTAGAGGTTATGCTCACCAAAACTGTAACCTTAATTACAAAAACTCGTTTGTAATACCAATTCTAATTCATAATTTAATGGGATACGACTCGCACCTATTAATTAGAGATTTAGAAAAATTATATTCTATAACAGTAATTCCGTTAAACAAAGAGAAATATATTAGTTTTACCGTTTTACATCAGACAACCAAGATAAAATTTCGATTCTTAGATTCCTTTCGATGTATGGGATTTTCCTTAGAGAAAATGGTATCATTATTAAATAAAGAACAACTGGAAAATTTAAAAGCAGAATTTAAGAACGTTTCTTCAGATAACTTTGAATTGCTAACACGATACGGAATTTTTTGTTACGAATATATAGACAGTATAGAACGACTTAATGAAGCCCAGTTACCTAGCAAATTACATTTTTATAACAAATTAAATGATGAGGACATTGGCGAGGAAGATTATGCTCACGCTAAAAAGTTTGGAAAAATTTTAATATAACGGACTTGGGATCTTATAATGATCTCTATTTAAAAACTGATATAATACTATTGGCAGATTGTTTTGAAAATTTTCGAAAAATGGGTAATCGAACGTATAATTTAGATCCTGCACATTATTTTACACTACCTGGCTACACTTGAGATTGTATGTTAAAATATACAACATGTCAATTGGAAACTCTACAAGATGTAGATATGTTGTTGTTTTTTGAAAGCTCTATTCGTGGAGGAGCTAGTCAATGTAGTAATAGGTTTTCTGAAGCTAACAATAAATATATGAATGAATACGATCCTTCTCAAAAATCAAAATATATATTATATTTTGATGTAAACAACTTATACGGTTGGGCTCAAAGTCAGTATTTACCTTACGGAAATTTTCATTGGATTGAAGAACCTGAAAAACTAAACGTAACATCTGTACCAAGTGATTCTTCAACTGGATATATACTAGAAGTTGATTTAAGCTATCCCGTTAAACTACACGATTTGCATAAAGATTTACCATTTTGCCCTGAAAAATTAGCGCCACAAAATACTAAATTAAAAAAATTGTTGACGACGTTACACAATAAAGAAAAATATATAATTCACTATGAAAACTTAAAGCAGGCTTTAAAACATGGTCTAGTGCTTACAAAAATACATAGAGTTTTATCATTTAGCCAATCAAATTGGCTGGGACCCTACATACAACTGAACGCTAATCTTCGATCTGAAGCAAAAAACGAGTTTGAATGTGAAAATTTTAAACTAATGGTCAATGCTAATGCTGTTACGGAAAAATGATAGAGAGAAAACGAAGAAGAAGAGACCTGTGTTTGGTCCGAAAGTATGAAGGAAGGTATGGAGCAAAGAATTTAATTGCTAGTTCATTATTTCATAGTAGAGTTTTATTTGATGATAATTTAATGGCAATTGAACTAAGAAAATCTAGTATTGTTTTTGACAAACCAATCTATATAGGAATGGCAGTTTTGGAATTATCTTAAACATGTCTTTATGATTTTCATTATGATTTTATGTTAAAACAAAATTCAATTCAACAATGCAAATTGTTATATACTGATACTGACAGTTTATTATATGAAATAACTTGCCACGATGCTTAGGAACAAATTATTAAAGCTAATTTTTCAAAATTTAATACAAGCGGTTAAAAACCAGATAATGTTTATAATATCCCCTTAGTTAATAAAAAAATTCTTGGATTAATGAAATATGAAACATTAGGAAAAATAGTTTCAGCTTTTGTGGGATTGCGATCAAAACAATATACATACAAGTTATTTAAAGAAATTCCTAATGAAAACAGCAAAGAAATTTCATTTAAAAAAGCAAAAGGTATTAAAAAAAACGTTGTAGCCAAAAAAATAACATTTGAAGATTATTTGTATTGCTTAGAAAATAGTGTAAGCAAGTGCGCAACACATCGTTATATTCGATCTATACTTCACACTGTTTTTATTACCTATTGAAGAAACAAAAGTTGCATTGAATCCTTTTGATAATAAAAGATACTTGCTTGAAAATTCTTTTGATACTCTTCCCTGGGGTCACTATAGTATAATGCAGTAACAATTTTCTTACAGATAATGATGATGATGAGTTTACAAAAACAATGTGTTAGAACAATATGCAAAAATATCAACAGCCTTTGCGATTTTATGTACACGTCCGGTCTACCTCAAATATTAAATAAAAAAATTTGTAAAAAATATCCATCATATAAATTTCAAAAATTACTTGATGAGGATGCCTTACCAGAAGTAAATATGTATATGAAAGAATTTGAAAGTTATCAATGTAAGACTTGTTTATGTTATATTATAAAATTTGAATATGTATATATTAAAAAATACAATTTAAATTTATGCCAAGAATGCGCGAGGGACTTTGAAAAAAATTTAAGATTTTCAGATATTATATGTGAATACAATTTTGTTGAGTAAGATGACATACAGCCAGTCTTCCTTAAAAAATCTTTTTTTCTACTTAACTTATTTTTGTCAAAATGATTTTCATGATGTTTTATTTTTTCCTACTCCACTCATTTATTGCAATTGTACATTATGATGTATATTTAGAAAATCATTTGAACGTAAAACAACAAAAACAACAACAAAAAAAATTACCATGCTTGTTATTTTTACATTTATATTGTTACTAACCATTTATATAGAATAAAAGAAAACTTTGACTAAATATAATTACTAACCATTTCACTAGAATTAAGAAACTTATTAAACAATATTCTTTTTGAATTAATATGTAAATCAAAAAAAGAATATATTAAGTAGATAAATGTAACAAGTAGTTTTATTGGTTTTAAAAAATTTAAATCAAAAGAAGATATTTGTGATCCATATTTGTGAATAATAAAGTATTATTACGATTTATTGTTTTTTTTTTCAAGTTACTCGATACCCAATATTTCCCCTTCTCTCTCACTTTACCAAATAAAAGGACAGGAAAGCAAATATTGCATTAGTTTGTCACTGAATTAGAAGTAGAAACGTAAACAGTAGCATATCAAAATGTGTAACTCCAGATTTCCAAATACCGATATATATTGGAGAACGACGCTTTTATCTAAACCCGACTAAATTAAAGTATGTCGCAGTGTGCTTATCCCACCAGTTGAATTTTGTTCCATCTGGAATAGAAGGTCACAGTAATACTGTGGTATTAACTGAAGAAACCTGGAATCACTTGCTATCTTATAAGTCAACCATTGATGCCTTTTTATCGTCTATTTACATCCCAGATTCCATCGATGCTGCTCTATTTTTCTTAGAATTTAAACAGTTATGATATGCTTCAGCAGTGAAAATTACAACTCGTCAGTCCCAAGTACTACTTGGAGCCAATTCCGTTTTCACACTTCGGAAAATTCTATCACTAATTAATCATTTGTTAGAAACAACAAAAAGGCAATGATTAGCTAATAATATAAAATTGGTGGCGCTTAAAGAATGCAGGCTAGATTATAGATATACTAAATTATTATACAAAATATACCTGCAGGCAACAACCACTGTCAGATTACATTCTAACAGTAATCGCATAAAAATAGAACGGGGGGTTAGACAAGAAGACCCAATGTCACCTAAACTTTTTAATACGGTGCTAGAACATGCTTTTAAGAATTTGGATTGGATGACAAAGGGAATAAAAATAGATGGAGAATATCTAAACAACTTACGTTTCGCCGATGATATACTTATAATAGCTCAAGATCTAGGTATGGCAAGAGAGATGGTACAGGAACTCGTTGTGGCTACAGAAAGTGTAGGTTTAAATATAAATATCTCGAAAACAAAAATCATGACCAATTTGGTACCCAACCAGAACATCAGTATTGGTGGAAAAGAAATAGAACTCGTAGATAGATATAAATACCTGGGACATGAAATTATGATTGGCAGGGATAACCAGACTCATGAACTGAAGAGAAGAATCGGCCTTGGGTGGGCAGCATTTGGAAAACTGAGAGAAACTTTTAAAAGTGAGCTGCCCACATGCCTAAAGAGAAAGGTATTTGATCAGTGCGTCCTCCCAGTCTTGACGTACGGAGCAGAAACACTTACCTTAACAAAAGCAGCAGCTACCAAACTGAGAGTCACGCAGAGAAGAATGGAGCGGTCCATGTTAGGAATAACTCTGCGAGACAGAATAACCAACGAAGACATCAGGAGAAGAACCGGAGTGACTGACATCATCGAGAAGATAGCCAGACTAAAATGGAGATGGGCATGACACATAGCCAGAATGACAGATGGGCGATGGACAAAGAGGTTATTGGAATGGAGGCCAAGGGAAGACAAGAGAAGCGTCGGTCGACCACCTACAAGATGGACTGACGATTTAAGAAGACTCAATAAAAACTGGATGAGAGCGGCGCAAGATAGACGGGGTTGGAAACATGAGGAAGAGGCCTATGTTCAGCAGTGGACTCTTGAGGCTGGATGATAATGATAAAATTGGTGCAAATGGGAGCAGTTTCT
Organism: Diabrotica undecimpunctata; assembly: GCF_040954645.1. NCBI lineage: Eukaryota > Metazoa > Arthropoda > Insecta > Coleoptera > Chrysomelidae > Diabrotica > Diabrotica undecimpunctata. The sequence goes on from NC_092804.1 coordinate 86,531,559, forward strand.
GCCAGTGATCCTATTCAAGAATCATTAGAAATTATAAAATCTATTCAATACGTAAATCCTTTATTGTATAGTTGGCTGATGGAACTCATTTACATTCATCCAGAACTTGTCCAGGAACCAGGATTGCAGTTATGACGACATAATTTGTAAGAATTAATGAAGAAGCAAACGCAGTTCATAACATGTTTACGTGGCAATTTGCATATAAATCAGCGCGTAAACCTTATTGGTAAATTTTAGCTGTAGACAGAAATCGATTTAAAAAACGAATTGAAGATGTAGAAAACATTCTTAATCCCATATTATTATTACTTAAACATGTACAATAGTAAAACTGTTTTATTTTTAATAAAGTTTTATTAAAATAAAAAATTATTTGTAAATTTGAAGTTTTATTAAAAAAAAAAACAAAGAAAAATTACATTTCATTAGGTATTATATTATTATGTTCTTTTTATCGATCCAGGAATTGTTTGAGTTTGACATTCCTAACCATTTTACAAAGACTTTTGAACCTTTACGACGTAAAATACGTTCAATTAAGTAGACATCAGGATGTCTGGTTTTCTGAAGCTCTTCGGTATAGAAACTTCCATTAATTTCTTCGCCAGCAGCATCTTTGAGTAAATAAGTGGTAGGATTCGTATGTTGAACATCTCGAATAGTAAATATTTCGTTTGTCCACAAGGGCTGGTATTCTTTGGTAAATGCGTGGCGGTATCTACTTATTCGAACAAAGTCACCCTTAAGGCGCGTTTTCACGGGTCGATCTAGGTTGATCGATTTGGATCGTTCGAGCATAATTCGATCTGTGTTGAAAGCAAAAAGGTTTACACGACAGGATATGAATGTTAAATTAATTGTGGTACAAGATGGCGTCACGTGAAATGATTAATGTAGGTGTGCAATTAATTTGTGGTGCAATTTGGGAAGAAATCGCTAAATCAAACAAAAAGAAAAAAAAACGAACGTGTGGACCCGACCGTGGATTGTGAGACGAAATACCCATGGTGCATCACAAATACTGCTCCAAAAATGGTTGTGGAAGATCCAAAGGCTTATAGAAATCATCTAAGAATGGATAATGCTCATTTTAGAGAACTTTTAGAAAAAACTGCTGAGACAAGTCAAAAAAACGATACAAATATGCGTGAAGCATTACCAGAAGGGCTGAAATTGCAAATAGCTTTTCGATTTCTAGCCACTGGAGACAGCCATGTGTAAATGATTTATTAAGGACTAGTACAACAAAATGAATGTTTTTAAAAATAAAAAAAAATATTATCTACTACCATGTTTGATTGGCTTTTTCTGCCTCCCATCGTTACCGTTCCCAGAAAACTATTAGCATGTTTAAGCCAAATTAGAACCGGTACATATAAGTCGCCAGGTTCAGAGCCACTCTTTAGTGATTTCAGTACTTTGCTCAATTCACGATTGTATGTTGTTCTATGGGTTTATTCATATGTTGTAGAATTGCTTGCAATGCCTCTCTCCTCGCTTGTAGAATACGATAATGCTCGGTTTGTGGATTCCATAATACATTATAGTTTTGATAAGCATCCAAAAATCTTGCCATGTCTGCATCTGACCATTTTTCAGTAATTTTTTCCCAAAATTACAGCTTGTCGTACTAAAAACAAAACTTTATACACGCTAGAAGTACTTTATTCGGCTTTCGGTACGTTGTGTTTCCGTTCGACCAGGTGTTTACACATTCGATTGCAGTCGTTTGACATCGATTCGGCGACAATCGCCCGTCAAAAGTAGACATTCTTTCTACTTCCGTCGAATCGACTCACTCCGCCGAACGGCCAAGTCGATTTATGGTTTACATATTCAATTTGCTTTCGATTTCATAATCGACCTAAATCGTTCGATCCAGATCGACCCGTGAAAACGCGCCTATACGAAACTTTGGCTTTCGGGGATCAACAGTCTTCATGTGATTATAAGCAGTAATATATTTTGCATTTTTTTCGGTTACTTGATTGGGTATTGCACCTGTGGTAGAATGGCGAGTAGAATTGTATTTTTTAACAAGTTGGGGAAGTAAGTCTATCCACTTGTACGATCCTTGTAAACTAAATTGTTTCCATAACATCGATTTAAGCGTCCTAACAGCACGTTCTGCAATACTTGCTTTTAAATTTGAAAAAGAGCTGTAATGATTGATATGATAGTGTTCAGTTAACCGTTTAAAATGTAAATTGTAAAATTCCGTTCCATTGTCAGTTTGTAGATTTTTTGGAATTGTGTCCAATTGTTGCAAAATTTTCTTCATGCCGCTACTGATTTCTAAACCTGTTTGCTTTTTAATCGGTATCGCCCACATGTACTTGCTAAAAGCATTAACAACAACTAGAATATAGTTGTATCTTTTATTGATTTTAGCATAGGAAGTCATAATCGCCAAATCAGCCTATAAAAGATCATGGAGACCTTTAACAATAACCCGTCGTCGCTTATGATTTTTCCTAGCAGGCTTATGCAATTCGGCAACTATTTCAGCTTTAGACATTTTTTATTAGTGGACACTGTAACAATAGTTCAATGCAAATGGTGGATAATTTGCTTATCTTGAACGCTAATATATCCCCTTTTTCAATTGACATTCCAGTCAACTGACTAAATTTATAAGCTTTATTATTTAGCAATACATCTCCGTCAGCCGAATAAATAATAAGACTTTCAATTTTGCCATTTAAAGGAAATGTAAAAGATAAAAGTCCATTATCTAGTATATAATGCTCCTTATTCAAACTTGGCTTCTTTTCTCCTCTTATACGAATCAAATGTTTAACGTGATAATCAAAAGTCTCGCAAATGTAAAATGGTGAATTAAAGCGAGGAGTATCTGATGAAGATACAATATCATTTTCAGAAAAAGTGCAGTTGCTTGAATTAAGGTAGTGTTGATTAAACTTGTTGAGAGGCATAATAAAACTGTAAATCAAACAATTCATTTGAGATATTTATGCGCTTATTCAATTTTCTGTAATGGGCAAAGAAGTGCAAGTTCCAAAAATATTTTATCTGAATGAAAGCCAGAATTGGGTGGCAAAAATTGATTAGGAAGCAAACATTGGAGACTATCGCCTTCATTTACATCATACTTTTTGCATATATTAAGTTCTTGAACTATATTTTGATTTTTATTTTTATAAATAAGCTTGTACGATTCTGGAAACAAGCTAATATTTGTGATGGTGCCACTTACCCTAAACGTGTAAGTAATAGTGTTATTGTCTAACACAAAATGAGCTTTATCAACAAGGGAATTTTTAATACCTCGAATGGTAATGATACAGGTACTATAAAAATCACTTGGTGTGCAAATGTAAAAAAGAGGAGAAGAAGAAACAGACGGAGAAGCAGAAACAGTTTCGTTGTCAGAAGGAAGTACAACTTGTAGACGTAAGGTAATGTTGGTTGAACTTGTTAAGAGGATAGTGTTAATAAAAAATATTGATCGAAAACCGCATATTTATGTAATAATTCCACCTTCACGGAGTTCTTCTAGAATAGAAACCATCTCGTTATTATGTCCAGTATTTCCGTCATTTTGAGAAGCTATTAGTAATATTAACCTATCAACAAGTTCATTATAATCATCAAAATATTTATAGTCAATGGGATTTGTATCATAAGATATTAGTGTCATTTTTCCTCTTTTGTTGGTCGCCATTTTTCGAGTAAGTACACCAGTTATAAGAGAAGATGGAATCGAACCAGATCTAGGACGTGTATAAACATGTAATTGTGGTTTAACGATAAAAAGCCATTTGTCTTTTATATCACTGGAAAATTTGCGAACTGGTAGGTCCTCCTTATTTTCTCTTCGATATGCATTGGTTTGCTTTGTAGTATCTATATAATTAGTAAGATCTTGTTTTGTATACGAAACGGGATTCTTCAAAAATAGCAACTCATAAAGTCCGACTGTACCTCGATAATTAACTTTTTTATCTTTAAATTGGCTCCATGAAACTCCACGCCTGAATCTCCAATATAAAATTTATCTTCAATAGGATTATGAAAAATTCCTAATATATGATCGTACTTGTTGGAAGTATCCCGTACAAGTCCCTCGAAAACTCTCGAGGAAGTGGAGATGTAAATTGTTCGAAATATTCACGAAGGACATTTGGGTTGTTGATTGTTTGATAAAATTGAGATAGAGTATCGTCTATAAATTGATCCTCTCCAGTTCTATCTAGTAACTCTCCACTTTCATTTCTTGTTTCGTATGTTGTTTTGTTTCCGATGAATTGAGTGGGATCTAGTTGAGTGCTATTTTATTCTGGAGGTGATACAAATGACAATTCTCCGAAAGTCGAAGGACTTTTTTTAATAGGACTTATTTTATCAGATAAGTTAAGATATTGTTTTTTAGATATATCTTCTGATGAAATCGTAGGCTTCCACGGCCAGAGTCAGAATTATAGTTTATTCGTCTTCCGGGTTTGGACCGTGTCATTTGTGAGTGACCCAAAAGTGGGTTCATCTCGACGTTTCGCTACAATTGTATGTAGCTTCTTCAGGAGAACAAAAAAGAAAAAGAAACAAAAGAAAGGAAGATGGGTAGTTAGCAACGGTAACTCAGTTACTCAACGCAACCAGAGGCGAATACTAACTACCAAGATGGGCATTTGGTCACAGTAACTCAACTACTCAACGCAGCCAGAGGTGAAAACCAAATGCCAGGACAGGGATTCACGTCCAACAGCTCAGAACACTAACGCGTCGAGAGGCAGGGAGTGAATCCGACGATTACTCCGCTACCGCTCTATTTATAGTCGCGGTGACCTGTCGTGTCGGGACGTATCGGCACACTCCGTGGCGCGAACGTCAAGAAGCGCGCGCTGGCCAATCATGTGGCTGCATTGTGGTAGCGGGACCGGACGGCGGCTCTAGACTGGGATTCCAGATGGGAGACAAGTAGTATCCTTCCTCTCGATTGATATTATGTGGATTTTTTCGGATCTCTAGAGATTCGCGGATTTTCCTGGAATAAAAGAAGGGGCTCTTAGAAATAATATGGGTTTTTTCGAACAATATGGAATGACCGGTTTCTTGGCAGTGTTCTGCAACTGCAGAATGGGAGAAAAGACCTGATCGAATGCATCTTTGATGCTCTTGAATCCGAGTTTTGACGGAGCGACCAGTTTCGCCAATATACACTTGTCCACATGAACAAGGAATAGAATAGACACCACAGGAAGATAGGGGCGGTAATGGGTCCTTAGGAGAGGGCAGATATTGTGAGATTTTCTTGGGTGGTCGAAAAGTAGTCCTGATACCTTCTTTGCGAAGAATTTTGCCAATCCTATCAGTGACACTTCGAATATACGGAAGAAAAGCCACAGGAGTATTACCCGAAGATTCTGAATTTGTCGTCCTAGGGTGTAAAGGGGGATGTAGATGTCGGTGTGTAATATTTTGAATTGTGGACTTGAAGTAACCGTTGGCGACAAGGGTTTTTTGCAGATGGCCAAGTTCTTCTCTAAGGTTGTCAGGTTCAGAAATCGAAATGGCCCGATGGATGAGAGAGTTGATCACAGAATTCTTTTGGGCAGGATGGTGGTGTGATAAAGCATGTAGGTAACGATTCGTGTGCGTCTTTTTTCTATAAACAGAGTGACCCAATCGGCCATTGGGCTTGGAGGTGACTAACACATCGAGAAAGGGAAGGGACCGATTATTTTCTACTTCCATTGTGAATTTTATACTCGGATGTTGTGAGTTAAGATGATCTAGGAAGGGAGAAAGGGTATGTTGACCATGGGGCCAGATGATAAATGTATCATCAACGTAGCGGAACCAGACTTTAGGTTTTAAGGGGTAAGATTCTAGGGCTAAAGACTCAAAGGCTTCCATGAAAATGTCAGCAATGACAGGGGAAAGGGGAGAACCCATTGGTGTTCCAGATATTTGTTTGTAGAAATTGCCTCTAAAAGAAAAATATGTTGAAAGGAGGCATTTTTCCGCAAGATCTGCCAAAACCAAAGACTTGTTATCATTGGTCAAGTGATCTCGCAGAACAACTAGAGAGTCATGTATGGGAATATTGGTAAATAGGGATGATACATCGAAACTGACGAGAATGTCTTGGGGATCGACCGTGAGGGAGGAGATTAAGGTGATGAAATGTGTGGAATTTCGGACATAAGAAGAGGTACGACCAGTATAGGTCTTAAACTGATTCGACAAGTACTTAGCGAGTTTGTAGGTAGGAGAGTTAATCGTAGTCACAATGGGACGAAGAGGTACGTTGCCTTTATGGATTTTGGGAAGACCGTAAATTCTGGGGCAGATGGAGTTTTTCGGAACTATGGACTTCTTAACATCATCGGAAAGATCGGATTGTTTGATGGCATGGGAAATTTCGCGTTCGACTCTAGGAGTGGGGTCTCGAGAAATTGTATTATAACAGGATGTATCCCTCAGTAAGTCGTTTACTTTCTCTATGTAGGAAGGAGTATCCAGGATGACTGTGGCATTACCTTTGTCTGCAGGAAGGATTATTATCTCAGAAAGAGAACGGAGATTTTTGAGAGCTATGAATTCCTCACGAGATATATTGGAAGTAGGGATTTTGGCTGTATCAAGACATTTAGCGACGTCAAAGCGGATACGGTCGGCTGGAATTTTGGGAATTGTGCGGAGTGCCGCTTCCACATTTGAAACTATTTCTTCGGTAGGAATTCTGGAAGGAGTGATAGCAAAATTAAGACCTTTAGATAGAAGACTGCTTTCTGCACTTGTTAATTGGTGAGAAGAAAGATTAACGACGGTGTTAGTAAGAGGTGAATAAGAAGTAGAAGTGGTGGAATGTGATTTTTTCTTAGACACAAGGGATTGGAATTTCTTTTTGTGAGTTTCGTTGCTTAGAAGAAGGATTTTATCGGCTTGATGATAGGAAATGCGGTCTAAAAGTGACCAATCATCGACACTAAGAATACTGGAGAGTTCAAGATGCAGCTTAAAAAGTTTTTGTGATTGAAAATTAAGGGTTTTTCGAATATGTTGAATCCGTTCACGAAGTAGAGATAGGCTGGCTCGATGTAGAATTCGGGAAGAAGATGAAGAGGAAATGTGATGTTTTAGAACAAGAAAATTGGGAACCAAGTTATTATCACGACATCTAGAGAGGAAGGTGAGCGAAGAAAGTAGAGATGAAACTTTAGAGCGAAGATTGGAGAACTCTGAGGTTTTGCGGAATATAACCTCCCCGTAGAGGTTGGTCAAATGAAATCGTAGGCTTCCACGGCCAGAGTCAGAATTATAGTTTATTCGTCTTCCGGGTTTGGACCGTGTCATTTGTGAGTGACCCAAAAGTGGGTTCATCTCGACGTTTCGCTACAATTGTATGTAGCTTCTTCAGGAGAACAAAAAAGAAAAAGAAACAAAAGAAAGGAAGATGGGTAGTTAGCAACGGTAACTCAGTTACTCAACGCAACCAGAGGCGAATACTAACTACCAAGATGGGCATTTGGTCACAGTAACTCAACTACTCAACGCAGCCAGAGGTGAAAACCAAATGCCAGGACAGGGATTCACGTCCAACAGCTCAGAACACTAACGCGTCGAGAGGCAGGGAGTGAATCCGACGATTACTCCGCTACCGCTCTATTTATAGTCGCGGTGACCTGTCGTGTCGGGACGTATCGGCACACTCCGTGGCGCGAACGTCAAGAAGCGCGCGCTGGCCAATCATGTGGCTGCATTGTGGTAGCGGGACCGGAAACAGGAAACATTTCGATTGTAGCGAAACGTCGAGATGAACCCACTTTTGGGTCACTCACAAATGACACGGTCCAAACCCGGAAGACGAATAAACTATAATTCTGACTCTGGCCGTGGAAGCCTACGATTTCATTTGACCAACCTCTACGGGGAGGTTATATTCCGCAAAACCTCAGAGTTCTCCAATCTTCGCTCTAAAGTTTCATCTCTACTTTCTTCGCTCACCTTCCTCTCTAGATGTCGTGATAATAACTTGGTTCCCAATTTTCTTGTTCTAAAACATCACATTTCCTCTTCATCTTCTTCCCGAATTCTACATCGAGCCAGCCTATCTCTACTTCGTGAACGGATTCAACATATTCGAAAAACCCTTAATTTTCAATCACAAAAACTTTTTAAGCTGCATCTTGAACTCTCCAGTATTCTTAGTGTCGATGATTGGTCACTTTTAGACCGCATTTCCTATCATCAAGCCGATAAAATCCTTCTTCTAAGCAACGAAACTCACAAAAAGAAATTCCAATCCCTTGTGTCTAAGAAAAAATCACATTCCACCACTTCTACTTCTCATTCACCTCTTACTAACACCGTCGTTAATCTTTCTTCTCACCAATTAACAAGTGCAGAAAGCAGTCTTCTATCTAAAGGTCTTAATTTTGCTATCACTCCTTCCAGAATTCCTACCGAAGAAATAGTTTCAAATGTGGAAGCGGCACTCCGCACAATTCCCAAAATTCCAGCCGATCGTATCCGCTTTGACGTCGCTAAATGTCTTGATACAGCCAAAATCCCTACTTCCAATATATCTCGTGAGGAATTCATAGCTCTCAAAAATCTCCGTTCTCTTTCTGAGATAATAATCCTTCCTGCAGACAAAGGTAATGCCACAGTCATCCTGGATACTCCTTCCTACATAGAGAAAGTAAACGACTTACTGAGGGATACATCCTGTTATAATACAATTTCTCGAGACCCCACTCCTAGAGTCGAACGCGAAATTTCCCATGCCATCAAACAATCCGATCTTTCCGATGATGTTAAGAAGTCCATAGTTCCGAAAAACTCCATCTGCCCCAGAATTTACGGTCTTCCCAAAATCCATAAAGACAACGTACCTCTTCGTCCCATTGTGACTACGATTAACTCTCCTACCTACAAACTCGCAAAGTACTTGTCGAATCAGTTTAAGACCTATACTGGTCGTACCTCTTCTTATGTCCGAAATTCCACACATTTCATCACCTTAATCTCCTCCCTCACGGTCGATCCCCAAGACATTCTCGTCAGTTTCGATGTATCATCCCTATTTACCAATATTCCCATACATGACTCTCTAGTTGTTCTGCGAGATCACTTGACCAATGATAACAAGTCTTTGGTTTTGGCAGATCTTGCGGAAAAATGCCTCCTTTCAACATATTTTTCTTTTAGAGGCAATTTCTACAAACAAATATCTGGAACACCAATGGGTTCTCCCCTTTCCCCTGTCATTGCTGACATTTTCATGGAAGCCTTTGAGTCTTTAGCCCTAGAATCTTACCCCTTAAAACCTAAAGTCTGGTTCCGCTACGTTGATGATACATTTATCATCTGGCCCCATGGTCAACATACCCTTTCTCCCTTCCTAGATCATCTTAACTCACAACATCCGAGTATAAAATTCACAATGGAAGTAGAAAATAATCGGTCCCTTCCCTTTCTCGATGTGTTAGTCACCTCCAAGCCCAATGGCCGATTGGGTCACTCTGTTTATAGAAAAAAGACGCACACGAATCGTTACCTACATGCTTCATCACACCACCATCCTGCCCAAAAGAATTCTGTGATCAACTCTCTCATCCATCGGGCCATTTCGATTTCTGAACCTGACAACCTTAGAGAAGAACTTGGCCATCTGCAAAAAACCCTTGTCGCCAACGGTTACTCCAAGTCCACAATTCAAAATATTACACACCGACATCTACATCCCCCTTTACACCCTAGGACGACAAATTCAGAATCTTCGGGTAATACTCCTGTGGCTTTTCTTCCGTATATTCGAAGTGTCACTGATAGGATTGGCAAAATTCTTCGCAAAGAAGGTATCAGGACTACTTTTCGACCACCCAAGAAAATCTCACAATATCTGCCCTCTCCTAAGGACCCATTACCGCCCCTATCTTCCTGTGGTGTCTATTCTATTCCTTGTTCATGTGGACAAGTGTATATTGGCGAAACTGGTCGCTCCGTCAAAACTCGGATTCAAGAGCATCAAAGATGCATTCGATCAGGTCTTTTCTCCCATTCTGCAGTTGCAGAACACTGCCAAGAAACCGGTCATTCCATATTGTTCGAAAAAACCCATATTATTTCTAAGAGCCCCTTCTTTTATTCCAGGAAAATCCGCGAATCTCTAGAGATCCGAAAAAATCCACATAATATCAATCGAGAGGAAGGATACTACTTGTCTCCCATCTGGAATCCCAGTCTAGAGCCGCCGTCCGGTCCCGCTACCACAATGCAGCCACATGATTGGCCAGCGCGCGCTTCTTGACGTTCGCGCCACGGAGTGTGCCGATACGTCCCGACACGACAGGTCACCGCGACTATAAATAGAGCGGTAGCGGAGTAATCGTCGGATTCACTCCCTGCCTCTCGACGCGTTAGTGTTCTGAGCTGTTGGACGTGAATCCCTGTCCTGGCATTTGGTTTTCACCTCTGGCTGCGTTGAGTAGTTGAGTTACTGTGACCAAATGCCCATCTTGGTAGTTAGTATTCGCCTCTGGTTGCGTTGAGTAACTGAGTTACCGTTGCTAACTACCCATCTTCCTTTCTTTTGTTTCTTTTTCTTTTTTGTTCTCCTGAAGAAGCTACATACAATTGTAGCGAAACGTCGAGATGAACCCACTTTTGGGTCACTCACAAATGACACGGTCCAAACCCGGAAGACGAATAAACTATAATATATCTTCTGGTTTAATAAATGGTTTGTTTAATGGTTTGTCGCTTAATGCTGTTACTAATTCCTGGATAGATTTAGTAAGAGGTGCGTAGGATTTTTCCAATTTCAATTGCGATTTGTCGTCACCACTTTTTAAAAGCCTAAATTTACGCTTACTGGCTCGACGTGATTTTACGAGTTGTTTTCCCAGTTGATCGCTCATGATGTAATAAACTTTGAAATACTGTTAGGGCTTTATATAGCAATCAAACCCTTTTCTATATCTACCGCAAGAAACATCACCGTCCTTATCGATTACAAGGAATCCAAATTTTTTATCCCAGCATGAAGATGTCATATCCTTAAACTGTTGCCAAGTCATATGGATATTGGCGTGTTCTAAATATATGTGTTTTAAATTGGTTATCCTGTGGAAAAATTATTAAAAGATTGGCGTTATTGCGAATTAGCTATTTTGGAATTACCGAGTATGTCTGACAAAGATAAAAACAATCTATATGGTTATGCCGACCAAAACTAAAATAACTACGTATAATGTTTTGATCGCAAGAAGCGACGTCGTCAAATATAATAACTGAGTTGTTTTTAATATTTTCAGAATGTGGTATATCTTCAGCGTTGCTGTACTCTTGATATCCAAATTCTAGCAATGGTTCAAATACTGATCGTAGATACTAATATTTTACTTGTTGTAATGATTTTGAATACAGGTAAACATTTTCAAATTTTAAACCGTTTGGATGCTCCAGCAATGCTAATAGCACGTTAGTTTTTCCCGACCCACTGGGACCTACAATAAGTGCTTTTTCGAATCTCCTCCAAAGATGGGACCATTTTTTCCTACAGTAGGTATAGCTCCTAAATCATAGTTAGGTACTGGCATGGATACTCTTTGTCGTTCGATCTTCATGGCCTACACTGAAGGTATAAAAGGTGTGCGATTGTATATAAATACTATATATATATATATATATATATATATATATATATATATATATATATATAGTATTTATATATGAGTCTTCATGAGTATATATAAATACATACTCATTAAGACTGTCAGAGCTTCACGAAAACGCACAGGAAAAGGTCTGATAAATAGTTTGATTAACAAGCTACCTTTTGAACTTTATATTCCAGGCGGCTATTCGTATTGCGGACGTTAGTATTACTTTTTATCTATTTAGATTAAAACGATTTCTAACTTTGTTGTTATTTTAGCTGGAACCAAATTAAAAGAACGACTCACACGAAGAGATCCTGGGTTTAATCCTTTGGACGAAGCGTGCAAGGAACACGATATAGCCTATTCCTTAAACAAAGGCATTGGTGATCGTCACAAAGCTGATCAAATTTTGGAACATAAAGCGTGGGAAAGGGTAAAGTCCAAGGACGCTAAGTTAGGGGAAAAGGTCGCTGCTTATTTCGTAACTAACGTAATGAAAGGCAAACGCAAACTTGGAATGGGTCTCAAAAAAAAGACCTAAAAAACCAGTTATTCGTGCATCAAAGAAAGGTGGATTTCTTCCACTACTCTTGTCAATATTGGGAGCCCTCGCTGGTTTGGGTGGGGGAGTTGCGGGCATCGTAAAAAATGCAAATGATATCAAGGCAAGCCGTGAGCTTGAAGAACAACATAGGCACAATATGGCAATGGAACAAAATCAAAAGACAGACTCCGGATATTACTTAAAGCCATATAAGGGCTATAGAATGAAGAAAGTAGTAACAAAGAAACGATCAAAGGGAGGTAAGGGTTTTTACCTAAAACCTTTTTTAAAAAACTCCCGGTAAAGTTACCTGACAAAATTATGACTAATGTTGATCTCCTCAAATATGTAAAAAAGCTTGAAATTCCTAATTTCTGTGGAATATAAATGCGTGATTCATTGCCGGAAAAAATAACTGAATATAAACCAGTTATTATCAACCTTGACAAACAATCTGGAAAAGGTACACATTGGACCGCTTATACGAAAAATAAAGATTTAATTACGTACTTTGACAGCTATGGTAACTTAGCTCCTCCTATAGAGCTTGTTAAATATTTTTAAAGTAACGGTAGGGTAAACATCAAAAATAATTATGAATCAGTACAGCCCTTTAACTCTTACCACTGCGGACAGAATTGTCTTAAATTCTTATATATTCAGTTCTATTAGAAAGTTACATTTTATCATTAACTTTTATTGTCAAATGTCGTGTACATTTAAGTTAAGCGGTGCATCTTCAACTTTAAGTGCACAATTTAATCCACCCATATATTTAGAGGAAATTCGGAATATGAAATAGGATTATCAAATTTTGAATTATTTAATACTATCTCCAATGTAGACAACACTAATAACATGCTCGTTTGGGGTGCCGAGAATAAATTTAAATATAAAATTCCCACAGGAGCTTACGAAATGAACGACCTTATAAAAATAATTAAAAATAAGTTGATTGAAGGTAATGAAACAATAATTCAAATTACTGGAGATCCCATAACTTCACTAATTTCCTTGAAAAGTAACGATTGGACTGATTTTAGTGTAGATAATTCAATAGGATCTTTACTAGGCTTTCCAAAGATAAAACTTGAACCTAACAAAGAACATACATCTTCAGTTCCAGTTAATATCTTGAAAGTAAACACAATTCTCTTGGATTGAATATAGCCACTGGTTCCTTTTTGAATTCCGATCCTGTTCATATTATTCACGAGTTATTTTCGACCGTTCCGTATGGGTATAAAATAGTTGAACAATCTGTTACTATATTGTATTTTCCCGTTAGTGTTAAAATAATTAACAACATAACTGTCCGAGTTTTGGATCAAACAGGTGAATTAATCAATTTTCGAGGTGAAACAATTACCGTACGTCTACATTTGCGGAAAATTCAATAGCAAATATGGTATTACATTTTTACAAAACTGCTGCTTTTCCGAAACATTTACAAAACTATAAAAGACGACAACGCAACAAAAAACATTACAGTTCTTCGACAGCGCGGCCCAAACTGCTAACCGTACACAATCGTAACTTTTTGAAAGCGCTTGGTTTTCACGTTCTTATTTAGTAATGTATTTATTAAGTGTTACTGATGAGCCCTTTAGTGATACATCAATCGAAAACTGCCAATTTCATAGTTATCAACCGTACAATTCTGCATCTCCCAAATACACCGACGAGGTCCGAATAAATATCACAGATTTTGATGCCCTTACTGTGCCCAGTAATAGCTGTATTTACATTAAAGGTCAATTACTAACCGATAAAGATCAATCCCAACAAAATTCAAATTCATTAATAACGCTATTGCCTATTTGTTTCGAGAAATCCGATATGAATTAAACGGGGTAAATGTAGATTCCGTACGAAATCTGGGCTTAGTTTCTACTCTTAAAAATTATTTGTCATTAAACGATAATACATCTAAGCTTTTAATTAACGCAGGGTGGTGTCCAAATGAAAAAGACCGCATTCTGACGGATGACAAAGGAAATTTTAATTTATTTATTCCGCTCAGACTTTGGTTGGGAATATTTGAAGATTTTACAAAAAGTATTGTGGGAATGATACAAGAATTGGTACTGATTCGAGATGAAGATGATATAGACGCAGTCTTATCAAGAGATGAGACAGAACATCCAAAGATAAAGCTGTTAAAGCTATCATGGTGTGTTTCTCACGTTACTCTTTCGATTCCTCAACAGATTATATTAAATAAAATCCTCAATAGTAATAATGAGCTACATTAAATTTAGAAGCTGGGAGCTAATCGAATACCCTGCTTTACCAAAATCCACGAGACATATGTGGCCTATCAAAACATCTACCAAATTAGAGAGCCCGAGGCATGTTATTGTTGCATTACAAGACGCAAGAAAAGGAAATTTGTTAAAGGACCTGAGTCAATTTGATCATTGTAACCTGAGAAATATTCGTGTTTTTCTAAATTCTAACAGATATACGTACAATGATCTGGAGCTAGATTTTGACAGTAACCGCTTTGGTACTTTATATGAAATATTTGTAAATTTTCAAGAATCTTATTATCACCTAACAAATAATCAACCTTTATTAACTCCACAAGAATTTAAGGAAAAAGCACCCATAGTACATATCGATTGCTCTCGTCAGCCTGAAGTTCTTCAAAGTGGATCTGTTACTCTGAGAATTGAATTTGAAACTACTAAGCCAATAGGTACTAATATCTCAGCGTACTGTCTCATTTACATGAGAAAGAATTTTATTACAATCCGCTAACAAAGATTGTAAGACAAGTATAATCATTTTTTCTCAATTATCGAAAGTCACTAACAGACTTTTAGAGACAAGACAAGTATAAACTATTTTTTTTTATTTTTCGAAAGTCACCAACAGACATACAGACTTTACAAACAAACATATACATTTTTCCTTTTCTTTATTTTCTTTTCTGAATAAAATTTTTAATGAATTCATACACAAATAATAATACGTTAATCCCAAATTTACGACATCGTCTCTGTTATTTTAATTTTGTTAAATTAGTCTCTTTAAAGAACGATTGCGTAATCAGCATCTCCGAAAATTGAAAATTCTTAAACAAGACCTACAAATATATCACAATTAGAAAACAACTATACGTCAATTACGACAACTTCAAATATGCGAATAGTCGTTGACGTTCAGGGCTTTACAATAGGTAAGAAAAAGATTTTTCCTAAGGAATTGGCCATATACGATGGAAAACAAGCAGCCCATTATATTTTCCGACCTCCTTTTGCAAAAAACTATTAGACTTGGAGGATTTCCGAAAAGCCAATTTGTTATCGAGCAACAACCATTTTTTACAATGGAAAAACGGTTTCACACCAATGTTTCAGTTTTCCAATATTTTACATTTTGACACAAAGAACGCTTCAGTCGTAATGGTTAAAGGAAAAGAAAAAGCTGAATATATTAGGACCTACTTGAAAGATAAAGTATATGAATTTTAAGAAACTCCTAGTCTCCAAATGTCTTTGCCGAAATGTATGGGACATACCAACAATTTATGTATGTGTGCTTAACTAATGTATATTATTGGTTCGATACGTTTGTTATGCAATAAATTGTTGAAAAAAAATAACATGTTTTATTTATTTCCGCACCCTTTCTGTTTCGTATAAAGGCAAATATTTTTTATAAATTTTATTAGTATTCACGATGTGTGATAAAGAAAGAGGTTACGATATAGCTGGCTTTTATCACAATGATTTTAACACAACTCATTTAACTAATTTCTGTTATAGATTATCGACGTTTAAAAACTGGAAAGGACTGATATCGGCCATTGAGTTGGCTACATATGGCTTTTATATTTTTTATAACTACAATATATTGTAAAATGTTTTCATTGTAATGTAGAAATTTATAGATGGATGTCAAATGATGACATTTATAAGGAACATATAAAATTTAGTCCTCATTGGACGTTTGCATCGAAAATACATAATCTTTTCCATAAAAACAACAGAACGGAAACTAGTGACAACAAAATAAATCAAAAACGCGGTGAAAAAATAATAAAAATGACAAAACGGAAACTAGTGACAGCAAAACAATCGAGAAACGTGAAAAAAAATAACAAAATGGACCAGAAGTGCATTTTTCTAAATTTATTAATCATTTTGATCCATTTAAGCATAGTTTTTACACTCAACTATCTATATAAATAGAAGAAAATACATAATCTTGTAGTGATATGGAAAATGTTGAATGTACAATATATACTTTTAACTGCAGTCATAAACAATACGCTATTTCTTTCGCACCCGTTTAATACTCAAGAAGTCTGGATCTGTTTTGACCATGGAAATCATTATGAAACCTGCTCTAACTGGACTAAAATGACAGTATATACGTTCCAAATATTTCAGTAACTCTGAACGCAACAATACCACAAGATAGCATAAACTTAAAACTTCGATTTTTAAAGCAACATGGAAAAATAGTTGAGACTTTGTGGACTAAAATCATAAATTGCGAATCTGGGACAAATCAGCAGTGTACTAGTTTGATCTTGTATTATATCGAAGTTTGCCTAACAATATTATTTGGAGGAATTTTATTTAATTTATGGAGGAGAAGGCGAGGAAATTCGCAACAATTGGAAATGAAACAGGGTCGATGTGCGAAATAAATAAGAAAAAGTTGAATCCCAAGTAGAGCTGTAGCAGTATTCATTTTGGCAATATTTATTTTATATAAAATGTATATTTTATTAAAATTAAATAGAACATTATGTTTTTTATTTATTTCGGTCTAAAAATACTATTTTTTTTCTTTTATTTCTTTGTTTTAAAAATAAGAAAATAATTTGCAACGAAACATGAGAACATAAAACAGTAATAAAATATCTACAAATTTATAAATGTAAATTTTGTTTATCAGTGTAAATTATAGTAATTACATAATATATAAAAAATAATTTTACTTACCAGATTAGTAGTCGTTTTCTTTTGTAGTTTGAAGACAAAATAAAATGATTTTTTTTTGTTTGTGCACCTATTTATACAGTATGGTGGAAATGAAAGGAATAAATTCGTTATTTCGTAAACCGGAGACTTTAAGGAAAAATCCTGAAACCCGTCGATTTTATTTTTAAATAAGCTATTCATAAGAATACATTTTTATTTTTGATGTCATCTATGTGAGCGTGATGAGAGGGGTATTGTAATACATCATTTGAAAGGTCTTTTAAATACCTATTCAGCATATTAATATGTCTGAGTATTTGATGTTTGTAATTATTTAAAAAAATTATTAAATATTTATTATTACAATAAATATTTATTAAGTATTGATATGATGTATTATTGACACCCAAACATAAATTTTATAAAGGCCATCACTGGTAATGAAATTTTTTTATCTACTTTTTACCTTTTTAAAAAAACTAGTTACCTTATCAATATGAACATTATCTTTCTGTCAAGTGATTAATAGTATTATTGTAGTAAACGTATTCAAAAAGTCTTTGTATATTTGAACATGAAGCTAACTGAAACGCAAAGAATTGAAATTCTCATAATGATTGGTTATGGAGATAAAACACGTACGCAGAAAGAAGTATGTGCGTTATTTAATAATAAATTCCCCCGTCGAGAACCAATTTCACAATCCACTGTAAGCAAAATTGAGAAAAAATTTAGAGAAACGGGTCATGTTAAAGACCTTCCTAAAGGTAGTAGAAAACCAATATCTGAAAACCAACAAGTAGACGTTCTGTTAGCTTTTCAAGATAATCCTCATAACAGTTCACGGCAAGTAGCATTAGTTAATGACATGGACCATTCATCAGTTCTTAAACAGCTAAAGAAGGAAAAGTGGCATCCCTACAAAGTAAGTTTAGTACAAGAACTTATGAAAGATGATTTTGATAGACGAATTGAATTTTGTGACATTATAATGGAACGAAATAACGGAGATCCGATGTTTTTAAAAAAGATTATTTTCTCTGATGAAGCTACGTTTCTACTAAACGGTCATGTCAATCGTCAAACTTATCGGTACTGGGCTACGGAAAATCCACACTGGATGCAAGAGTACCGTACTCAATACCCAGAGAAAATTAATGTTTGGGTGGGAATAATAGATAATAGGTGTATTGGACCATACTTTTTCGAAGAAAACTTAACAGGTCCTCGATATTTAGAATTTCTACAAAATTTCTTGCTTCCAGAATTGAACCGGTTGTTTCCAAAAACAACGTCTTTCCAAATCGGTGGATAGGTCGAAGAGGAACAATAGAATGGCCGCCTAGGTCACCTGATTTGACTCCTCTTGATTTCTTTTTATGGGGATATTTAAAAAGTAAGGTGTATCAAAATATACCACAAAATATTAATGAACTGAAAGAAAGAATACGTAATGAGGTTGTTCAAATAACTCCGGAAGTTTTAGAGAATGTTAGAGAAGAGTTCGCGGCACGCCTTTCTCATTGTATTTTAGCTAAAGGTAAACAATTTGAGCACTTAATTTAGGTTTCGTTGTATTTATTGAATAATACTTAATAAATATTTATTGTAATAATAAAAATTTTATTCGCTCACATAGATGACGTCAAAAATAAAAATGTATTCTTACGAATAGCTTATTTAAAAATAAAAATCGACGGGTTTCAGGATTTTTCCTTAAAGTCTCCGGTTAACGAAATAACGAATTTATTCCTTTCATTTCCACCATACTGTATACAGTTATTAGTAGGATATTAATATAAATGTGATTTGCATACGAATGACTTAGAATTATTATACAATATAATTGAATCGGTGAGATCAGAAAGGGCATGATTTCGTATACTTATTATGCATACCTCTAAATATACTGAGAGCAGAAACGGCCTGAGTCGACGACTCATGCCCTTTCTGCCCGCATTTATTTCTTCGCCACTGGTCAAGCGCCAGATACAGTTAGTTGTTCGCTTACCAGCTGAAGTTATTCGGTAAAATAAGGCGAATCCATGGCGAATCAGTATATATTTTGATGCTGGTGAGATTGTGTCTACATTTTTTTTCTTAATATGTCGAATTCGGATAGTGATGGTGATGCTAATGTTTTTAATACCGGGAAAAGGAGAAGGAGGAATGAAACTACACATAAACGGAATATTATTCGTGACTCTGGGGTTCATGGATTAGAACACATTAACTGGAAGGGCAAGACAGTTACGAAAAGAGAGACAGGACCGGATTGCAGGTTTGTATTTCTGTAATTAAACTTTTAAACTTAACACCCGAATACACGTCAAACAAATAATAAATAGAAAATATATTCTTTTAAATTAAATTTTAAAAATTTCATTACATTTCGATGAAGGTTCCTGAAAATTAAGAATATGTTTTTGTTATCGTCCATTTCAGTGTTAATAATATTTATTTTTTGGCTGTTTAGTTCAATACATTTTTAAAACTAATATTTTTGTTTGGCCTTCGTAACTTTTTTATTACATCTAATTACAAGCAGATAATCCACTATTTTATTTCTTTTTCAGATGCCTAAAGACGAGCTTTAAACATTTTACTGACACTCAACGAGAAAAACTCATAGAAAGGATTAACAATTTTAATTCTAAAGACCATCAGGATATTTACCTCCAACAACTGATTGAAAAAGCAGAAAAGAAAAATATTCGACCCAGAAAGGAAACGCCTAAGGAAAGAATGTGCAATTTCAAGTATTTTGCGATAAGAGGCGATAGTGTGCGCATTATTGTTTGCAAGAAGGCCTTTGCTAGTTTACATGGTATTACTGAAAAAAGAATCCGTCGCCTATGTGATTTGCTGAAACAAAATAAAACTCCAAAGGATATGCGAGGTACCAACATAAAACATAACGCGATTCCAGGAAATACATGTGAAAAAATACATAATAATATTGATTCCTTTCCAAAAAAGAAAACACATTATTCAGGTAAAGAAATGTTTTATTTAGATGCAAGGTTAGACGTTAAGGAAATGCACTCTCTCTTTGTAAAAAAGTAGCCTCATTTGAATGTTAAATATAAATTTTACTTGTCATATTTCAAAGAGAACTTTTGTCTTCGATTTGGTCGACCACAGGTGGATACTTGCATAACGTGTGAAGAGTTAAAAGTAAAATTGAAACAACATTCTTTACTCTCTGAAAATGCAAAAATGAATGCAGCAGCTGAACTAATGATACACAAGCGACGGGCGCGAAAATTTTACACCATATTAAAAGAAGTGACTGATTTGTGTGCTACAAGGGATGACGTTTTGGGGTTAACATTCGACTTCATGCAAAATCTACCTCTACCCCACATTCCAGTGCAAGATATATTTTACCTTCGCCAGTTATGGGTACATTGCTTTGGGGTACATGACATGAAGACTGGGTTTTCAAAGATGTTCTTGTACCACGAAGGTGTTGCTAATAAAGGAGCAAACGAAGTATGCTCAATGTTACTAAAATATATTGACAAGTATGTACCTAACACAGTCAAAGACAGATGGATGTTCGGGTCAAAATAAAAACCACACGGTTATCCGATTTCTCACTGCCTTGGCTAGTACTAACCGTTTTACGGTCATTCGTCACTATTTTCCTATCCGGGGGCACTCATTTCTACCTAATGATCGTAACTTTGGTACAATAAAAAGGAAAATCAAAAAGCATGATCGTATCTATGAGCCTAATGATTACAAGAACTTGATAAAATCAGCGAGTATAAAATTTGAAATAGAAACATTACAAACTAATGAAGTGCTAGATTTCAGCGGTTGGTGGCCTAACATTTTTAAAAGAGCATGTTTATCTTCTGAATCATTATGGTAAAGGCATACCCAGAAGTCAAAAGGAAACATTTGGACCGTCCTCTTATATGCAGTTTACTTACCGCTCGACATCCAAAGACATTGTCAAAGCATACACATATATTGAAGGGTTTGTAGTGAAAGAATTCAATCTGCTAAAGTCACATGTAAAAGATATTTCTTTACCGAAGCAAAATGCATATCAGGAAAATGAGAAAGTTCCTATTAAAATCAAGAAGCAAGAAAATATACGTTTAATGCTTGGATACATTTAAGAATCGAATCTCCCATTCTACAATAGCATACTCGAATGGCCAACAGCTCAACCCGACGATAACGAGAGCGAAGATGGAGAAGATTAGAATTATACAATATTATAACCAATGATGATTTTAAATATTTACTTTTTGTTTAATAAACATAATGCAAAACATGCTATTTGAAAATTTCAATTAACTATGAGTGCAGAAAGGTCCCACGTCTTACATCCTTTTTTTCTGGTTTTGTGATAAACTAGGTTTAGCCTTTGCTGTGTAAAAATGTTCCCTATATGATATTCTATTACTATAAATATATTGTAGATGCACTAAATAAGGTTTGCTTGATCGGAATAGTTTTCATCAATTTTCTCGAAATGCCCAACAAATGACTCATGCCCTTTCTGATCTCACCGATTTAATTAAATATTTAAAAATTTATCGACATAATGTTCTTGTATATAATGCAGTTTATAATGTCATCTTTTTCAACATTTGTTTATGGACTTGTTTCCCTAATAAACAAGTCAATTCATAACGACTTTGTTTGTTAATACCAGGTTAATATTCTTAATAATAATTTATTCAAAAATTATTGATCTAATCAATTAATGCAAATATTTATTTTTACAATACTTATTGAATAATTAATGGACTTGTTTCTCTCAGGTTTTAAGTAAAAATTCCTAATAACATTTTTAAAGCAAATACGTATTTGTATAGTAAATATTTAATCACAACTAAATACTATTATTGGTTTTGTTTAATACCAGGTCAATTCTATACAAAATTATTAGTTTGGACATTTTTAAAGCAAATATGTACTTGTATAGTAAATATTTAATCACAACTAAATATTATTATTTGTTTTGTTCAATACCAGGTAAAATTCTTCCTCGTAAAAAACTAAATAATATTATTAGTAGTATATACAACAGCCTACTTTTCATCAATAAAACAATTCTTTTCGTACCTAAAGTGTATGATTCTAAGAAAACTAGTATACTAATATACATACACACATTTTAAAACAATAAAAATAATTATATTTCTTTTTTATTTTTTACATACATACATACACCCAGAACGGCCGGATATATCATTCGTGATTCAAAATCCAACATAATTTTCACTCATGACGTCCAACTGCATCACATTATACTTCAAAATCCACATAATATTCAGAAATTTGGTCCAAACCTACTGCCAACCCCCAGAATAACCCCCACAGGACGTTTTAGATACTCCAAGAACTAGTAATACACCCCTATATAACATTCATGATCCACAGTCCCCCCATTAAAGCCAAGCATTATGATTTCATAGCCCCCCATCAATTTCCCAACGCTGATCCACAAACCCCTTTCAGACTATACAATCAAGGATTTTTTGCCTGTACCACGTTATTTCGCTGTATTTTTGATCCTATAACCCCCTCTGTGTATCTACTGCCTCCATTTTCTTACAGGCCATGTCTGTGAGAGTCCACGACTCAACTTCATACAACAGTATAGGAAAGATATAACATCGTATAAACCTGATTTTTATGGGTCATGATTGATAAATCATGACATTTAAATATCTTAGCCATTTTTTGAAATGCAGATCTTGCTGTCTCTATCCTACATGTGATTTCTAGAGAATGGTCGGTATTTTCATTGACGTTTGTACCAAGGTAAGTGTATGTTTTAACTCGTATTCGTTGACCGATTCGTTGACGATAATTCGTCCAAATTGCTGTTATCTCTTAGAGATCGTCACATATTTTACATTTTTAATGTTTACTACAAAATTTATAAATTATAACTGTTATAACGGTTAAGACCGCTTGCTATTGTACAATATTGACTACCTGGAATCTTGGTAATTATTTTAGGGTATAGATAATATTTTAATATTATTCAAATTAGATATTGTTCAAAACTTCTTTAGATTATTTCTATAGAAAGATTATTTCTATATTCTATAGTATATTGAAGGTTTCAAAAATGTAAATTTGTTTATAATTTAGGATTTTAGGATTATAATGGTCAGTTGGATAAAGGTATTTTTTATCTTATCATAAATCTTGAATAGTCGATAAGTATATGAGTAATCTTTTAGTGTAGTTACGTATCAGTGGAAAACAAATCCCTAATAACCTTCCCTATTATTTACAGTTTCATAATGTCTAATACAGATTCTGCAAATGATCTTGCTATTCCTTTGAGTCCTTTCAGAAAAAGAACAAAGAAGAATCATTTAAGTTTGGAAATTAAGGAAGTAATGTTAAATGTCTATAAGAAGAAAGTAATAGAACATCCAACAATGCCATTAAGAGACATAGAAAAAATAGTAGGAAATAAGGTTGGTGTGTGTGCTACCAGCGTATTTAACGTAATTAAGGAGTATAAAACTACTAAAACACTAACTGCGCCAAAAACAAATAAAAACCGCAAGAGCAAACTGGACGATGTTGACGAATTTACTAGGAATGCTATTATAAGAAGGATTGTCCATCAGTTCTTATTTTAAAAATGAAATCCCCACAGAGGATAAAATTTTAAACCAAATCAATAGTGACCCAGATCTGCCAAATTTCAAACGTACATCGTTTCATATACTATTAACAAAATTAAAATTTCAATTTCAAAGGCGTGGCAGTGCAAAAACAGCATTCTAACAGAAAGACATTAGGATATGGAGGAGGGAATTTTTGAAAAAAATTAAGCAGTTGAGGAACGAAAAGAGAAAAATATATTATTTGGACAAGACTTGGGTTAATGCAGGTCATACCAGTTCAAAAGTATGGTGTGACACTTCAGTGGTTTCATCAAGAGAATCGTTTTTGGAAGCACTGTCTGTGGGTCTCAAAAATCCGTCAGGTATTGATATGTTAAGTACTTCAATACAGTTATTTTTTTCAGGAAAAGGTAAACGTCTTATTGTTTGTGGCATTGAAAGTGAAGACGGATTTGTGCCTGAAGATTCGTTTCGTAAAGTGCAATTACTAGCAATTATTAAGGAACATAAGAAACGTTATGACAAGTATATAGTTGATGAAATGGCTAAACGCCAAGATAAAATTGTTTTGCGACTGCCTCCATATCATTGCGAGTTAAATCCCATAGAAATCGTATGGGCGGATATAAAAAAATTCGTAGCAGCCAAAAACACTACTTACAAGTTTCCAGATTTAAAAAATTTATTTAACGAGGCTGTAGCGAACTAAATCCACAAAAATGGCAAAAATGCGTTGTATTAACAGTAGAACCAAAAATGTGGGAATTAGATAATATAATAGAAGTCCACCAGAAATCTATTATAATAAACCTTGATGATGATAGCAGTACTGATAGTCTTTCAGAATAAAATTTCTGTACAAGTAAACGTGCATTCACATTTTTGTGTTCTTCTTTTATAACATGTTAAATACATTTCGGCCACGTAGGAGATATTCAAACAGTTTACAACAAATTTACTATGCTATTTTTAATTTTAACTATATTTTTGTTGAAACATTTTAAGGCCGTTTTTGGTTCATAACGAATTTATTAGGTTATTTTCAACTCTAATTCCTAGCTTGTAGATGTTACTTGTACCTATTATATTTGCAATATTTATTGTTTATTTTATTTTCGTTACTGTCAGGTAGTAGATCTTTCTTGTCTTACAATTGCAGTGTTTACAGTATTACAAACCAGTGCACAAAATATTTTTGAACTAAATTTTACTACCTTATCGTCAGATTTCAAATAAAACTTTTTAGATTTTTTTTTACTTATGCTTTTACTATAATTCTACGTCCCTCATAAGTTTTTGCTTTTAATTATACATAAATATTAAATTTTCGAAAGTAAAAATACTTAAAAAATTTATACATTTAATTTACTAAATTAAGAATAATAAAAAAAATTATTTTTTTTAAACGCCGCTGTCATGAAAAATACATTTTCTACGCCCCTGAAAATATTTTTTTTTATCGATTTTATATGCAAATATGAATTATGACATAAAAAAATGGATCATTTTTTGACATTAACCTTGAAATTAATATGTGCCTTAGGTGGTTAATGGTATTAATTTATAAAATTAATTATACAAAAGTGAAGTCATATGACTACTACATTACATTTGACTCGCAATGATAAATAGCAGTCGCAAAGTAGTTACTAAACGTGCACGCACAACTTTCTCTGTGACATATTTTCCTGTTTTACGATATGATACTAATACACAACCACATAAAAATGAGTAACAATACTTAATGTGTAATTGATAATCTTCGGTCTTTATCGGGAAATAACTTGAAGTCCGAACTTAAACCCTTGTGAAAACCGTATCTGAAACTTTTAATATTGATGTCCTGTCATGCTTTCTACAATTATACATGCCCTTATAATAAAATTTCCTACAGAACAATGTATTATGTTTATGTATTATGTTATGTTTCATTTTATCAATCAAAGATAGAATAAAAATTTTATTTGGTTATAGAACGCGGACAATTGTTTCCTGGTATTTGTAGATATTATATTTTAAAAGCCTTTTGTTTATTTTTGGTAGTTATTGTATTTAGAAAGTATAAGATAAAACCGTTATCATTTTCAAAGAATAGTTGTTTAGAAGCAATGCTAGGGTTTTCCTAATGTAAAATGAGAGGCGGGATATAGTAATTTTCTGATTGATTAGCGAGTTTGGAATGGGGATGAAGTAGAGTAAATGTTTAAAAGTTTGGATTAGAAAAGATAAATATGTGATGGTCCTCCGAAAAAGAAGCATTTGAAGTTTTGTGTAGTCAGTTAAGAAGCAAGTGCCAGTGGTGTAAATTAGAAGTGTGTGGCTGAAAGGTGGAACGAGAGATAGGTCAAAGTTAAGAAGTCGAATACCTCCTTGATTCTATAAAGTCCAAGTGAGTAAGCCACAAGAACTATAATTATTAAAAATATTTGCTACACCAAGTAAAAAACATACTTGGTTTCTCAGGAGATTGTTAGTATATGAAAGAGAGGAGAGAATTTTGGAGTTTTACGAGTTTTGGAGCTGGAGGTCTTAAAAGAGGCCTGCTCGTGTTTTGGAGAAAGAGTTGCTGGTATGCTGATAGTTTGATACTTAGAACGGAGAAGGCTTTGATTGGTAGCCCAACATAATCAACAAGAGGGAGCTGTTTTGGTCGAAAGGAGACATCGTCGTGTGTGAATTAAAAGGTTAGTCAATAATTTTTGTGACAGAATTTTTGTATGTTTCAAATAAAAGACTCATACCATAAATTTTATAAAAGTTTTTTTTACGCCAAAGGATAATTATTAATATTGCTTTATAAATTTAAAAAGTTTCTTTTTAGTATATTCGGAATTTTATATTTTTTTGAGTACAAAAACATATGAACAAAGATTCCAATATTTCAAAATTTTCATAGGAAGTGTAATTGATTTGCGAATATTAAAATTTCTTGTTTACGTTGTTTTATCAATAAAAGAAGGTTTAATCTTTGTATGTGGGTATATTTAAAAACCCTTAAAAGGGCTACATCAAAAAACACAAACGTTTTCGGAATAATAATTCCATCATCAGGTTAAAAAGCAGGTTGACATGCCTGAGCCACCAAAATATTAGGGTACAACCATTTACAAAAAATTGAAATTAGCAAAAAATGTACATGTTGTTGTTTAAAAGTGAGTGATGTTTAATACTTTATCAGATTTAACTTCAAGCAACACATAACTATGCTTTATCAATGATATAAAAAGCAAACAGATAAATATTTGGTAGACTAAAATTATTTTATATGGTACAACTTTCATTGGGCCAGTTAAGCCCATGGAATTTATTTGATAAATCTTCATATTTCTTTTGATAAAAAAAGATATTTTTATTTTTTTATTTATGTTGTTTCTATTTATTTCCTTTTCCTGTTTTATCCCGATAAGGAACAACTAAGAGATACTGGTAGCCACGAGAAAAGATAAGTATAACCTAAGCTGATTTTTTTTTTGTATAATTAAATGCTACCCTGAGTTTATTTTTTTTATGTATGATTTTGCGAACTTTGATAATTAATTAAATAATTAATTAAAGTAATTAAATAAATAAAAAATTAATATAAAAGTAAGAAAAAGCAGATCATAATAGTCGATTCAATTTTAAAATTATTATTAGAATACTAATTATTATATTGTAAAATATTAAATAACTGTTCTTTAAGTTAAGTTCAATTTTTTTTGCCGAAATATACAAAATTATATTTATAATTTATAAAAAATTGTTTACTATTGTTTACTATTAACTATCAACTGTTTAAATTAGAAAATTGTTTACTGCATATTACTATTAATTATTAAAACACCATTTATTATACATAACTCCAAAAAATGTACTAGGAAATGTAAGGATTAAACATAATTTAAACTTTAATTATAATATGAACGCTTTGGCTTGTTGCAACTCTGTACAACAGATCAACAGATTCCTATCACGTGCATAAGCGTGTTTATGTTTTGTTGCATCTCAAAATCGGATAAACTTTAATCTCCGATCCCAATATACATCTCTTCCTGAGGAGCAATTTAATCTTTTAACCAAGAAAGGTATCATGCCCTATGATTATATTGATTCATTTAAGAAATTTGCTGAAACGTCTCTATCTCCTATTGAGTTTTTTATAATAAACTTGAGGATACAACATGTCCTCGTCGACATTATCGTCGCGCCCTCCAAGTCTGGTCTTCATTCTCCTGCTCCACTCTTGGGGATTATGTAGATCTCTACATGAAAACAAACATTCTTCTTCTTGCAGACGTCTTTGAGCAATTTAGATTCAGCTGTCTCAAAATATAATCCCGATCCTGCACATTACTCTTCCCGGCTTCACGTGGGATAGATATCCCACAGTATCAATACAGATCCAGATATGTTTTTGTTTGTGGAGCGTGGCATTCGCGGTGGTTTGAGTCAAGTATGCTCGAAACATCGCGTTCACGCTAATAATAAATATATGACATCCTACGATCCATCAAAGGCTGACTCCTATCTGATGTATTTCGATGTCAATAATCAGTATGGCTGGGCGATGTCGCAATTCCTTCCATATGGTGGTTTCGAGTGGGTTGATGCTAACATTGACGTCCTATCCATACCTGACGATGCTTCTGAAGGTGTAATAAAGCTGGATCACCATATAATCATGTTGTGTATATAATGTAATGGTTAATTATTTGAACACACTAGATACTCATGATTTGGTTTATTAGTTATCTAAGTACAATACTAGATAGTACTCAGTTGACGTTGACAATATTAACCTCGACCATTCTCTTCATTCTTCATTCTTGACAATAATGATAATGCTAATAATCCCGTGATTTCCAGCTATTTAACACACGTGAGTTTGTTATTATAATATGTTTGTTATTTGTTAATTGATACACGTTATTTAATAAGCTTTCGACTACATTGCAAATTTCACTAGGTCAGCGTGTGTCCTCGTTACAACGATATTTTTAATGTCGTAAAGAAACAATCTATTTTCGCAAATATGTGTCACGTTATTAAAAAAGATTACTTGGATCTGATGCTTGATTAAATCCCGTTACAAGGGGTACTTTATCGAGGTTGATCTAAAAAACCCCCAATGTATCCACGATCGTCACAAAGATTATCCGTTTTGCCCCCAATCATTAAACCCTAAAACTATGGTTCCTCCAAAACGACCGAGAGATTTCACCAAATTAGTGCTGTTCGTTTTCAATCAATTACATGAACTGTTTTTACTCTTCCCTACCGAAAGAAGAAAATTTTTCTTGTCATCATCAACTGATTACTGTACATATATACATTATTTACATTTATTATTTACCTATACATATTTATACAAATTTTGGTACATATTTCCTTATATTTAGTAAAATTTTTTTTTTATTTTATAAATTTAGTAACCTAACCTAGCCTAACGTAAGCATATTATAAGGTTACCCTGATTGTTCCCTTGTAATATGCTATTTATTCTCCTTCAATATGCCTTATGTTATTTATTAGCTTAATATTTTACCTACGTTATTTTTTTTACCTTACCTTAAATCATTTAGATTATATTACATATTAACCCCTATTATGTTATTATGTGCACATAATATTTCGCCACAACAAGATCCAGTTTCCTATCTCCCTAATTCAAAAAACATTGCTGATACCTTCTTTTTAAGACCAGTTGATAAGACTGAACTTATTCGAACAATTCGTAGTATAAAAAGCAAATCGTCCTGTAGTACAGATGGATTATCTATTAAAATTTTCTCAAATCTTCCGCATAATGTATTGGAGGTCATGGTCTCGCTAGTAAATGATTCCCTTGAAAAAGGTACATTCCCTAACTGCCTAAAGACTGCCATCGTTATTCCTCTTCATAAAGATGGAGACAAATCTGATGCCTGCAACTATAGACCTATTGCCTTGTTACCAGCACTATCAAAAATTATTGAAAGGCTTATAAAAACTCGACTTATGCCCTTTCTCCTTAAACATAATATTTTATCGCAAAATGAGTTCGGCTTTTTGTCTAATAAATGTACTAGTGATGCCATGTTTTCTGTGTTACATGAGGTATATCTATCACTAAATAGTAACCTCTCCTCCGCCACCGTTTTCTGCGACTATTCCAAAGCCTTTGAATGCGTAAATCACGACATTCCATTAAAAAAATTAACTTTCTATGGAATTCGGGGTGTGTCTTTGAATTGGTTCAAAACTTACTTGGTAGGTAAGAAACAATTGGTTAGAATAAAAGACACCGACTCTAGTTGTAAAGACATTAAGTGTGGGGTACCGCAAGGTTCAGTATTAGGTCCCATTCTTTTTTTACTTTTCATTAATGACATCACTTACTTGAAAATTAAAGGGAAAATTTTTCTATTTGCTGATGATACCAGTATTACTTGGAGCAGCTCTAATATTTCAACGCTTCATTCAATTATAACCGCTGATTTGCTTATAATCAAGGCTTGGTCAGACTCCAACTTACTAAGCTTTAACGTGGATAAGACAGTAGCATTATCTTATAAAGGAGTCATTCAACCCTTGTTTTTGAATGAGAGCCAAATCAGTATCGTTAACTCCGTGAAATTTCTAGGTATTCTTATCGACAGCGATCTTAAATGGTCCTTGCATACTGACTCCTTAAGGAAGAAACTAGCCTCAGCTTGCTTTGCAATAAGATCTGTTTCAAAGGAACTAAATTTATCTTCTGTCAAAATGGCATATTTCTCATTGTTCGAGTCCCAACTTCGATATGGGCTTCCATTTTGGGGTTCTAGCACAGCGGCCCAATTTGATACTCTTTTTAAGTTGCAAATAAGAGCAATTCGTTATCTATTTGGTCTCAAACAAACAACTCATTGCAAGACCTACTTCAAAAATCACGGAATTTTGACGCTTCCCTCTTTATTTATTTTGGAAACGGTTTGTTTGATTCGCAAGCATCTACACATTTTTCCCGATAGACCTGATCATGGCTACTTCATTAGAAATTCGGATTGTAACGTTTATTTACCGATCCCGTCCACTCAGCTAGTAAAGAATTCTATTCTATATAGTGCAAAAAAACTTTATAATCACCTTCCAAGAGAAGTTAAATCCGCAACATCTTTCATTAAGTTTCGTAAGATGACACAAATCTATCTCTCTGAACGACCATATTATTCAGTTGGCGAGTTTCTTAATGTATAACAAAGAAACAAAATTGGTATTGTTTATAATTACATTTGGGTGTCTCAAGCAGTGGCTACAATTTTTCTCATTTGTTGTTGTCTGTACAAATTATGTAAGTGATACAATAATTTTACTAATTTAAAAATGTATTGTTCTGTTTTTTTTTTATTATATTTGTTTTTGTTTTATACTTTTTATACCTTTTGTACTTTTTGACTGATTTTTTTTAGCTTTGTCCATAAAATTGTTCAGTAATTTTCAGTGACAATAAAGCATATTTCTATTCTATTCTATTCTATTCTAATATTTTCCGATATTACGGTGTAATTTCACGGGCAAATATAAATATTTTTAAAAATATACCTTAATCAAATAAAATTATATCGCACATTTGTTTCATTAAAAAAATAGAATTTAATATAAAAACAGTTATTTAGTGATAATTTAAAAATAAATATATCCTGCACTTTTAAAAGCAATAAAAAATTGCGTACTCAACATTCTGAAGTTGACTTAGTTAAATTCTTATATTCAAATACTAAGTAATAACTTTTATCTGTTAGACTGTATAATTTATATAAGGGATACAAATAAAATTACTTACATAATATATTTCACATATGGGTTTTGTTAGTTCACTTTTGTCCATTTATCCATTTTTCCATTTATTGTCCATTATCATGAGCTGGGATGCTGTCGAGGGGCTCCTGGCGGGTTTGGTCCGGAATTTGTCGGGAATTTTCTTACTTGCTGATGCATTTTCTATTTCGAAACTGGTACAGTGGCTTCCATATATCATCTATTATGGTGATGGATACTTTACCCCATTTTTCCATTTAAATTTCCAGTCTGTAGTTGCCATTTTTATTTGTTTCTTCGGATCAGAAGACTCCTTATTCAAAAGACAGGATCGCCATGTAATAAAGCTGGATCACCATATAATTATGTTGTATATATTCTTGTAACGGTTAATTATTTGAACACACTAGATACTCATGATTTGGTTTATTAGTTATCTAAGTACAATACTAGATAGTACTCAGTTGACGTTGACAATATTAACCTCGACCATTCTCTTCATTCTTCATTCTTAACAATAATGATAATGCTAATAATCCCGTGATTTCCAGCTATTTAACACACGTGAGTTTGTTATTATAATATGTTTGTTATTTGTTAATTGATACACGTTATTTAATAAGCTTTCGACTACATTGCAAATTTCACTAGGTCAGCGTGTGTCCTAGTTACAACGATATTTTTAATGTCGTAAAGAAACAATCTATTTTCGCAAATATGTGTCACGTTATTAAAAAAGATTACTTGGATCTGATGCTTGATTAAATCCCGTTACAAAGGGTACTTTATCGAGGTTGATCTAGAATACCCCCAACGTATCCACGATTGTCACAAAGATCTTCCGTTTTGCCCCCAATCATTAAACCCTAAAACTATGGTTCCTCCAAAACGACCGAGAGATCTCACCAAATTAATGGCCACTCTACATAATAAATAAAGATATGTAATTCATTACAGGACTTTAAAACAAGCGCTAGCACACGGATTGATACTAAAAAAGATTCACGGGGTCCTGAAATTCAAACAGAGTTCATGGTTAAAGTCATACATTGACCTGAATACAAATCTCCGGAAGGAAGCGAAAAATGAGTTTAAAAAGAACCCTTTTAAGCTCATGAATAAAGCCGTGTTCGGTAAGACTATGGAAAATGTGCGCAATCGTGTTGATATTAAATTACTTTCGGAATGGCAGGGTCGTTCCGGAGCTGAAGCTAGAATAAGTGGTCTATTGTTTAAGAATGCTACTATCTTTAATGAAAACTTAGTAGGTAAACTAGGTAGCTGTTGAGATGCATCGAGCAGAAATATGGTTAGATAAACCAATATATGTCGGAATGAGTATACTGGATTTAGCTAAAACCACGATCTACGATTTTCACTATGGTTACTTGACTGAAAGGTTGATGAAAACTTTACGACCTGCTATACAGATACCGATAGTGTAATCGTAGAAATACGAGAAAATGATCCCTATGAGGCTATGATAAAAGATTGTCTTTCTCACTTTGACACGTCTGACTACACAGTAGACAATATTTACGGCATCCCCCAGGTTAACAAGAAGGTGTTGGGTATGAAGGATGAGAATAATGGCTGCATTATGACTGACTGTCCGATCTAAATTATACACGACAAAAGTAGCTATCACAGATGATGAGATCAAAAAAATGAGGGGGAAGTTGATAGATCAGGAGTATGAGGGCGATAAGATTGATACTATTATTAATAATTATGGTGTGACAAAGAAGACGAAGGGGGTAAAGAAATCTGTTGTAAACACTAAAATTACATTCGAGGAGTATGTTAAGTGTTTAGATACCTTTACTACAAAGATGGACTCGCAAAATCTTATACGCTCAGATAAGCACCGTGTTTATACTATAACACGAAGCAAGATTGCGCTAAGCCCCAATGATGATAAAAGACATCACCTTCCGGAGTCTTATGCTACGCTTCCATAAGGGGCACTATTTAATTAATAATCTTGAGATGGATGTTGATTAATACAAAGCATGTTTTCAATAAGCCGACCCTATTTAAACATTTATCCTTGATGATTTGATTAACTTTAAGATGGATGCTAATTGAATATACATAGTCATTTTTAAAACTTAATTTATTTATAACAACTACAATATTGATAAATAGATCCGAATCAGACGTTTTTTTTTATTATATTCCTCTTAACACGCTTTAATATCACATATAATTTTTATATAATTAAGATTAGCATATTAAGTTAATTGAATATGGTCATTTTAAAACTTTATTTATTACAGCTAACATAATGCTAAATATATCTAGAACAGAACCTTTTCTATTCCTTTGCACAATATGTCCCTCATTCATCGTTTTTATATAATATGGTAATTCTAATAGATCTTAGTTTTGTATATTGTTGTGTTATTATTAATCTAATTTATTGTTTTTATTTATTATCAAAGGTTCTACACTTATAACACTTACAAGTTTATTTAAAGTCTTTATTTGTACAATAGAACTAATTTATTTTACACTAATAATTATATAATTTATCTACGTGCGTTACATTTTAAAAACTCGACGCGATGTTCAAAAACTAACTGTACTTCAAAAACTAAAATGTCTCCTATTTATATATATATATATATATATATATATATATATATATATATATATATATATATATATATATATATATATATATATATATTGTTATGATGTTTTGTTTTTGTGAATGTTGAGCAGTGAGTATTTTTAATAATATAGGGTTTTTATCGTGGTTCTCAAAGAATTAGTTTGTAAGTACTTTTTTTTAAATTATCTTTATTATAACTATTATGAAACACACATATATATCTAACCTAGCCAATGTAAATTTAAAATAAACTTTTATTGAAAATCTTTAAATTGAAATTCTTATGAAACTAATTAAATTCTATAGACAATGTAAAATTTAAACAAACTATCTTCAAAATTGAAATTGTTATGACACTAACTAAATTATATTAACAAAATTTTGTACCTTTCTTTCACTGAATGCCTAAATGAAGTGTTTTCCATTATATAGATTCTAATCACCACTGAATGTCTTCGTACTTCGGTTATCCTTGTTTTTGTGAAATTACTTTTTCCAATTATCAGCTTCTACCAATTTAAGATATATTTTTCTTCACCAGCATTTATAAACCACCAAGCAAACCAGCAAAACAGCATTTATATTTATTCTTCTTTTCAATATACCAATATCCAATTATTACAAGTTGATTTATACTAATCTCCAATCATAACATAATTTTAATTTCTTCCAATATTCTTCTAATATACTTTTTTTAATCTTCAATAATTATTTGTGTATAATTATAAATGTGCATTAAAATATATGCATAATTTTTAATCTTCATTTAACTCACTATATTAAACAATTGGACTATTTGTAACTGATTGACTAACTCCAACTAACTTTCATATTTCTTACTAAACTTTCTGACTGCTTGACTTTCTTATTTCTTACTAAACTTTCTGACTGACTGACTAAAAAACTTCCATCTTGAATCCAAATCACGGGTATTTATATCTTTTTGGATGTTCCAGAACCATCTGGTAAGAGATCATGTTCGATTTAGTTCTATTTCTTCTATATGGATGTTCTCGAAAAAAGTATCTGTTCGATCCACCGACATAATCATTATTCCAGAATGTTCCAACATAAACAAAGGTCAAATTCTGCATTCTGGAGAATTCGTTAATGTTCTATTGATAATTTTGTTGACATTTAGGCTTTTCAGATCAGAATAAACATTTAAATCATTAAATATATATAAATTTAACATTTTAAACTAACATTATTATTATAACCCCACTTTATATTCCTAAAATGTCACTTGAAGAGTATGTATAGTGTGTTGCCTAGTCACATGGCTCACTTAAATATATCTACAAAATCATAACTACTAAAATACAACTTTTTACAATTATTATATGCTAATTTCTTAAAATGCCCTCACATAAATATATTTTTATAAAATTTTCTAGTATATAACTTATTAAAATAACCAAATACTTTTAATATCTAATATTATGTAGTATATAACTTATAAATTATTTTCTATAAACCCTAATCGTATCAATACCCCAAAATAATATTTAAAATAAATAATTTACTTATTATTTTTTTAAATATTAATTTTCTCATACCTTAGTAAATATAAATTTAATAATTCAAAATTTTTTTTTTTTAATTGTTCTATTAAATACATCCCTGTTCCCTGTCTATGTCAAACTGTCATGTCAAATGGAAGTTTGTGTGTTGTATTATTGTGTTTACATTTTACAATGGATGTTAGGATACAAATCTAGGAATTATTTCCATTCAAAAGGCTTTTATCCATATAAATTGGTAAGTTTTATACTTTATTATATTAGAAATACATTTATAGCAATTATAGTATCAATTTTGTGTCTAACCCCAAATTATGATTTTTAGGGTACAAATTAATTTCCATATATAAAAAATTCAACCAGTATGATGTCAAATTGATTCACAACAAAGAAATCTACCATCTATCTATGAAATGGATCTATCAGTAAGTTATTAGTGTTATTATATTTGTGTTAAAAGGTATAGAAAACATTATTCAATCTCTTCATGATATTGAAAAATGTCGTTGATATGAAACATGCCTCTTAGTCTGTTCTCTGCATCTATTAACACATAACTATTTAGTCCATTCTGATTTTCAATTCTGTATGGACCTTCAAACATTGGTTGCAACTTCTTACAACGATTTTCTTTAACATTACTGTTTCTAAGTGAACGAATTAACACTTGGTCTCCTTTTTGAAATGTGATTGGTTTTTTTATATTTCGATTTTGTCTTCTGATATATTTTTCAGCTTTCCTCCTAATTCGGTTATTCACTTTCTGCATTACTTGTTCTAACATATCCTGATTATACTCACTAATCCACTTTCTGTTTCCTATATGGCCAAACATTAAATATTCTGGTACTTCCTCTGTATTCAAATTATGTGTATTATTTAAAAAATATTCTACTTGTGGTATATGTTGCTGCCAAGTTTCATGTTGATTTTGGCACAGTATCCTTAAATATTTTATAACTTCTTTAATATATCTTTCTGCAGGATTTGCCTGAGGATGCCTGATACTTGTAAAATGAATGTTGATTCCCTTTTTCTCACAAAATGCCCGAAATTTTTGGTTGTTAAAATATGTAGCATTATCTATTATGCAATTTCTAAATGGTCCTATTTCTTCGAAAAATTGATTAATATATAATTTTAATGTTTTAACATTTGTTCTGGAGCAGGGATATAGTTTAATAAATTTTGTATATAAATCAACTATCACTAGTATATGCTTTTTTCCTGTTGGACTGAGAACTAAATTTGAAATAAAATCCATGGAAACTGTATTTAGTTTTTCATATACAACATTAGATTTATATGTGTTCTGGTTTTTGATATTCTTTTCTTTGTTTAGTTGACATATTGGGCATTGGGTAGTAATTTCTTTTGCTATACTTATGTCATTCTTTGCAAAATAATTGTCCCTAAATAGCATCCATAGCTTTCTTGAACCAATATGCATATAATTGTTATGTAAATTTTTCAATATTTTCTTTGCTAAAGTTCTAGTTATTACATATACTTCTACGCCATTTATTACTTTATAATAAACTCCATCTTTCTTAAGGACTTTTTGTTTTTCACTCAAATTGATCTGATCTCTTATAATTTCTTCTTTAGAATATAATCCTGTACTTTCTACTAATTCATTTAATCCAATTTTTATTGTTCGCTGCCCTTTTTGTGATGTATTTTCTAACCTTGATAAAGCATCTGCCACTATATTGGATTTTCCAGAAATGTATTTGATTTCAAAGGAGTATTCACTCAATATTAGACTCCACCGATGTATTCTACTGTTTCCATATTTGTTATTTAATATAGATGTTAAAGCTTGGTGATCTGTTTCTATTGTAAATTCATTACCCAACAAATAAAATCTTAATTTTGTGACACAATGTATAATACTTGCTAGTTCTAATTCTGAAACTGAGTAACCCTTTTCATGTGGCTTTGTAATTCTTGAAATGAATTGTATTGGGTATTCGACCCCATCATGTATTTGTAATAATACCCCTGATAATCTCTCTATGGATGCATCTGTTCTTAATATGAATAGCTGTGTGTAGTCAGGATAATATATTTTTAAATTTAACAGAAAAATGTTTTTAATCTCTTGGAATGCTAGTTCTCTTCTCTGATCCCATCTCCATTTTACACCTTTTCTCAGTATTTCAAGTAATGGAATTTCTTTTATACTTAGATCTGGTATCATCCTTTTATAATAATTAATTATTCCAATGAATCCTCTTAAAGTTCTTAAATTGTGTGGTGTTTTATATTCCTGAATGACTTGTGTCCGTTCTGGATCCATTTCGATTCCCTTAGTATTAAGTTTATAACCTAAATATATTACTTCTTTTTGAAAAAATGTACATTTTTCTTGATTTATTTTTAGTCCAACTTTGTCTAATCTATTTATTATAATTTTTAGGTGTTTCTCATGATCTTCAGCCGTTTTAGAAAAAATTAATATATCATCAATGTAGTGAATTACAAAATGTTCATATTGATCCAAAATATCATGAAGACATCTACATAGAGCACTGCAAGATGATTGAAGTCCAAATGGTACTACTTTGAATTGATATACTACTCCATCTATCTGAAATCCTGTATACTGTCTACTTTTTCTTTCTAGAGGTATTAACCAAAAACTATGCTGTAAATCGATTTTAGTGAAAAATGACATTCCTGTAATTCTTCCTAGTATTCCATCTATACTCATTGGTGCTTCAAATTGCTTTTCAGTAATCTTGTTAATATTCCTTGCATCCAAACATAACCTGATTTCACCTGATCTTTTACGTACTACTACTATTGGGTTTATGAAACGTGTATCTGCCTTCTCAATGATTCCATCTTCTAACATATTATTAATCGTTCTGTTTACTTCTTCTCTGTATTTATATGGTATTGGGTATGATTTTGTTTTAAAATCTTTTTCTTCTTTAACTTTTATACTATGGATATAATTTTGTGCAATTCTATTTTCTTTATTGACAAGTCCCTTGTGTTGCTGCAATATGGAAACGACTATTGATTTATATTCTTCAGGGCAATTAACTTTTATCACATCTTCTTTACAAATAAAATTATTCTTCATTATGTACTCATTATTCCTTGCTTCCAATTTTACGCACTCCACCTCGTAGGCATCCATCTGCTTAAAATTTCCATTCCTTAAATATTCACTACAATAATTATTCTTTACATTCTTTTGGGACATTTCCCTATCATCAAAATACATTTCTTTTTCATAAACATCATTATTTTCTTTTAATAATATCCTATCAACTCTTATTCCTTCTTCCACCTCATCTTTCTGCATAAATTTAATTATTTGCCCTTCCAAAGTTACCATTTTTTCTTCAAAATCTATCTTTACTTTCTTCTTTTCCAATTTATCATTTCCCATTAATATATCAACACATAAATCCTTGACAATAAATCCTTGCATATTAATGTCTTTATTAAGAATATTAATTTTAAAATTGGTTAGTTTATCAATTTCACCCAACTTCTTATTATTTGCACCAACAATTTTAATTTTTGGAATCTTTATTATATCTGATAGTTTTAATGTATTAAAAATAAAATTCTCCGAGACTAAAGTACTTTCTGAACCAGTATCTATCATAATTTTAATCATTTTATTTTTGGCCAAAGCATTTATATAAATTAAATTAATAGATTCAATAATTTTATCTTCATCTAGAGAAATAAATTCAGAAGGTTTTTCATAATAGCAATGGCCTAACTTGTAATTCAGAAAGTTTACTGAACAAAATTTTGATTATTAGAATTGTCAGATTGTATCTGACCACTTGGATCTGATGTCCTATGTCTTTCCCTACTGTGACTTCTACTCACATTTTCTTGCCTTGTACTATTTCGTTCCCTGTCTTCGCAGCTTCTATTCCTTCGTACACAGTTTACCTGTCTGTTATAGTTAGGTCGCTCTGTATTTCTTCTATTGTTAAAATCTTGTCTATTATTATTAGTACTGTTATTAAAATGTTGTCTATTATAATTACTGTTATTATTATTAAAATTTTGTAAATTATTACCATATCTATAATTATTATATGATTGTCTATATTGTTGATTATCATTTTTATTATATTGAAAGTTATTATTGTTTTTTCTGTTGTTATTATTACTTGTCATATTGCCTCTTTGTATTCTTTGAATAAAATTAATAAAACTATCTATTGTTTGAATATTTTGTACAGTTACTGTTTGGACAACATCAGCATCAAAATGTCTAGATACATTTAAGACTGTTTCTTCCTCTAAGTGGTGGTTCTAAATATTTTGCAACTGTTATCAGTTTCAATGCATAATCTACCATATTTGATTTTAAATTGTGATTATACTTTCCAAAATATAGAATTTCTCTAAACTTGGCTTGCTCTAATTCACCCCAATAATAATTTAAAAATTTATTTTCAAATGTTTGAAAATTATCTAAATCATTTTCAATACTAGCAAACCAAGTTGCTGCATTGTCATTTAATGTCATTCTAATATAATCTTTAATATCATTAATATTATTCACAAATCTTAATTTATGTTTTAAACTATTTATGTATACTCTAGGATGCAAATTTTTTATATTACCAGTGAATATAATCCCAGTCTCATTTGTTAAATTTAAGTAAGGTCTCCCTATGTCTCTCATTTGTGAAATATCATCTATTCTCTGTTCCACATTTCTTATTTGATTACTATTTATTTGAATATTTTGTTGTATATCGTCTAATTTTTCTTCTGTGTTTCTTCTGTCTTCGTTAATTTTTACTTCTAAGTTACATTTCTGCAACTCTATTTTCTGTTCTATATCTATCTTATTCTCTTGAATAATCCTCTTTACTTCTGTCCTCTCATTGTCTATCCTTTTCTTGTAGTCATTCCGTATACTTTTTATTTCATTTGCTACTTTTTTTTCTGCAGCTTCAAGTTTTTTATCCATTTGTTTTTCCATTTGTTTTACAATTTTATTATTATTATCTTCTATTTTCTTTTCTAATTTTCTATAATTCTCTTCCAATTTCTGTTCCATTTTTTTCATGTCGTCTTTGATTTCTTTTGAATTCTCTTCCATTTTTTTCGTATTCTCTTCTATTGTCTTGTTCATCTGCATCATTAATGACATCAAAGCTGCCATATTGACATTTTCCTCTCTTTCTGGATTCATTTCTGCAGTATCTTGTGGAACTTGAACTAAACTCTCCTCTTGTACAGGTTGTGTTTCTACTTCCACATCTTCTTCATTCTTTTTGCTTCTTGTACCTTTCTTTCCTTGAGACATTTTGAGACTTTACTTGTTCAAATATAATTAAAAATAAAATCTATAATTTTTTTTTTATGAAAATTAATTTAATTATATGAGAACACTTATCTTCCCAAACTAATTCTTTTAAATAGAGAGCTACCGCGTTGGGCGCCAAATTGTTATGATGTGTTGTTTGTTTTTGTGAATGTTGAGCAATGAGTATTTTAATAATATAGGGTTTTTATCGCGGTTCTCAAAGAATTAGTTTGTAAGTACTTTTTTTTAAATTATCTTTATTATAACTATTATGAAACACACATATATATCTAACCTAGCCAATGTAAATTTAAAATAAACTATCTTTAAATTGAAATTCTTATGAAACTAATTAAATTCTATAGACAATGTAAAATTTAAACAAACTATCTTCAAAATTAAAATTGTTATGACACTAACTAAATTATATTAACAAAATTTTGTACCTTTCTTTCACTGAATGCCTAAATGAACTGTTTTCCATTATATAGATTCTAATCACCACTGAATGTCTTCGTACTTCGGTTATCCTTGTTTTGTGAAATTACTTTTTCCAATTATCAGCTTCTACCAATTTAAGATATATTTTTCTTCACCAGCATTTATAAACCACCAAGCAAACCAGCAAAACAGCATTTATATCTATTCTTCTTTTCAATATACCAATATCCAATTATTATAAGTTGATTTATATTAATCTCCAATCATAACATAATTTTAATTTCTTCCAATATTCTTCTAATACTCTTTTTTTAATCTTCAATAATTATTTGTGTATAATTATAAATGTGCATTAAAATATATGCATAATTTTTAATCTTCATTTAACTCACTATATTAAACAATTGGACTATTTGTAACTGATTGACTAACTCCAACTAACTTTCATATTTCTTACTAAACTTTCTGACTGCTTGACTTTCTTATTTCTTACTAAACTTTCTGACTGACTGACTAAAAAACTTCCATCTTGAATCCAAATCACGGGTATTTATATCTTTTTGGATGTTCCAGAACCATCTGGTAAGAGATCATGTTCGATTTAGTTCTATTTCTTCTATATGGATGTTCTCGAAAAAAGTATCTGTTCGATCCACCGACATAATCATTATTCCAGAATGTTCCAACATAAACAAAGGTCAAATTCTGCATTCTGGAGAATTCGTTAATGTTCTATTGATAATTTTGTTGACATTTAGGCTTTTCAGATCAGAATAAACATTTAAATCATTAAATATATATAAATTAAACATTTTAAACTAACATTATTATTATAACCCCACTTTATATTCCTAAAATGTCACTTGGAGAGTATGTATAGTGTGTTGCCTAGTCACATGGCTCACTTAAATATATCTACAAAATCATAACTACTAAAATACAACTTTTTACAATTATTATATGCTAATTTCTTAAAATGCCCTCACATAAATATATTTTTATAAAATTTTCTAGTATATAACTTATAAATTATTTTCTATAAACCCTAATCGTATCAATATATATATATATATATATATATATATATATATATATATATATATATATATATATATATATATATATATATATATATATATATATATTCCGTTAACAGATTTTTTTAGCGCAGGGGACCCATAGGCTATTACCTGGGGTTTCTGCCGGCTGGTGTATGATCTAGAAAATACTTGAATGAGAAGGATATTAGTAATAAATATGTTTACAGTTTTGAGTCATATGATGCGTCATTATCTATCGTGACATTGGCCCCCCTCTTAAAAGATGGTTCCTCCTGGAACCTTGACGGGACTGGAATTGGAACGGTATCGGCAACTGGACCCTCTTTTACAACTTCCAGTTGTATAAAAATGACAAGGGACGGTTTTCTCTCCGCACCAATAACTATGCGGATTGCAACAGACTAACACCTAAACTACGGCGTCTTTCAAGATCTCCTCTACCATACTTCGGATAACCCTCCAATCTAATTGGCGGCACTCTAACTTTGGCATGGCTAACTTTTGCACGTCGGACTCTAGTACGTGCTCTCTCAATTGAAGTAAGGCTTCCCATACATCTCGGTAGGTAGGTCACGGGCAGTGTCTTTGGTTACCAGGTAGAAAAGGTAACGTGATGCATCTTGGAGTTTCAAGGCTTTCCCAGGAGCACTTGGCATTGAAGTTCTGCAACTCTACCGAACTTCCTTCGAAATACGGATTCCAACCCTGGTGCGTCTTTGATACTGGCCGGTATGGTAAGGGCCAGCGAGTAGTTATCGGGAAGCGCGAGTAGATCTTGCTTTTCTTCAGTGGTAACACCATGTCTTGTTTTACCAGTAACTCCAAAGGCACCCATGAATTCCTCAAACGTGAGGTCAGACACATCTTGGACTTGGTTTACTCCCACTTCATCTACGTCGTGGTCACCTTCGAAAGACGCCAGCCGGTTATGGTGTACTATCATCGGCTTTCCCCTCGGAATCTTGCTTATTCGGTAGATGACATCGTTGATCTTTTCCATAATGAGGTATGCATTGCTGGCTGTATTAAGGTCATTAATTTGCAGTTGTAATTCTTCAGGACTTCTAGCAATTAGAATGATGTCAGCAGCGAATCTAAGATGGTTTAGGTATTCTCCATCTATACATAGACCTTGGTTGTTCCAGTCTAATTTCCGGAAGATATTTTCTAAGGTTGCAGTGAAGAGCTTAGGGGATATGGTGTCTCCTTGTCGGACTCCTTTCTGAGTGGGAAATTCTGGGGTATTTTCATATATGCTTACTCTAGCTGTGGCCTCTTTGTATATATTTGCTAGCGTTTCGACATATGGTTTATCTACTCCTTGGTCGACAAGAGCTTCTATGACTGCTCTTGGGTATACGGAGTCAAATGCTTTCTCGAAGTCTATGAATGCTAGCGCTAGTGGTAGATCATATTCTTTTGTTCTGCTCATTACTTCCCTTAATGTTTGAATATGATCCATTGTGCTGAAGCCACTTCTAAAGCCTGCTTGCTCTCGGGGTTGTGCAGCGTCAAGTGTGTTCTGTATTCTGTTGTTAATGATTTTGGTGAATACCTTGTATATCACAGGTAGCAAGCTGATCGGTCTATAATTTCTAATGTCTTCCTTGCTACCTTTCTTGTGAATAAGGATTATGTTGGCTGAATTCCACTTTTTTGGAATATGTCTCGATTTTAGGCAGTCTGTGTATATTTTTGCTAGGATTTTCCAAGTTGTTTGACCAGCAATCTTTAGAAGTTCGGCTGTAACACCGTCATTACCGGCTGCCTTGCCGTTCTTCATGCTCTTAAGAGCTGCCTCTACCTCATCCACGAGAACATCTGGTACATCTTCTTGAACCGCAATTTCTTCTTCGCCTATTTCTTGTGCTTCCGGAGCTTTATATAGACCCTCATAGAATTCGGTTACATGTTTTATTATTTCATCCCTATTTGTGATCCTTTCGTTGTTGTTTCCCAATGCTATTATTTGCTTTCTACCGATTGCCAACTTCCTCTTGGTTTTCCTATAGTTTTTATGGTTTTCGATTGTATTTT
Organism: Diabrotica undecimpunctata; assembly: GCF_040954645.1. NCBI lineage: Eukaryota > Metazoa > Arthropoda > Insecta > Coleoptera > Chrysomelidae > Diabrotica > Diabrotica undecimpunctata. The sequence goes on from NC_092804.1 coordinate 86,576,035, forward strand.
GTACAAGTCGTTCATTGTAGGTTTTTATATCTTCTGCGATTTTTTTCCGTATTACTTTGCACAGTTCGGTATATTCAATTCTATTAATATTGGAGTTAATTTTCATTTCTCTTCGTTGTTTCAGGAGAGCTGTTGTTTCATCTGAAAGTTTTCTATTGCTGTTGTGTGCTTGTGATCCTCCAACTTCTTTGGCGCAATTTAAGATTGTTTCCATTAAGTGTGTGCTATTCGTTGGGTCTTGTAATTTTTCTTGAATTAAATTTTGATAGCGTTCCGAGTTGTTGCTTAGGTTAGTGATATTTACCCCTGCAGTTGGTTTCTGGAGTAATTTTATTCTTTCTAGTTTAGTGTTTAGAATGTTTAGTTTAATTTAATGTTTATTTAGTGTTATATATATATATATATATATATATATATATATATATATATATATATATATATATATATAACAGTTAATCGAGAATTACGGCGAAGAATCGATGACCTTCCATCGAAGGAATTCCATCAATGTAAACAGGTTTTTTTAGCGCAGGGGACACATCGGCTATTACCTGGGGTTTCTGCTGGTGTATGATCTAGAAAAGACTTGAATGAGAAGGACATTAGTAATAAATATGTTTACAGTATTTACAGTTTATCGTAACAATATATTATTTTTAAATTAAGATACTTAAGATTAGTACATATAAAAAAGATGTTTAGTTATGACCACTAAAAAGATATCTGATATGGAACACTGACGAATTAATGAACCGTTCTGGTTAACTCCGGAGTTATGTGTTCGTTCAACCTCCCTAACAATTTAAGACAATGGTCACCTTTACCTCGATTTAGTTATAAGTCTGTTCTTCGATAGCCTGTCCCAAAACAGGAGTCGGAGAATTTCCTAGTTTTAAAATCAGATAACCTAGAGTTATTGACCAAGCTCCAATAATTCATTTTGAACGCTAAACAGCACAGTAGCTATTGAATGAACACCAAGGTATCGATGTTTTAACATTATTAAGAATACATAAAAGATGTATCACGTCAGATCAAAAAAGATGTCTACTAAACCAACTTAAATCATGAGCTGATCTTAGGAAGTTAAGAATATTGCTATTATTAAAAATATATTATCATATAATGTAAAATAATTCATTCCTACTAACCATCATCCTTACTAATATGGCGGTCGATGTAGTTGTACCTTCACGTTGTTGACTGCTGTTAAGAACATATTTTTGTTTGTTCATCAAATTTATGTTCGACCGAATTGACTACCCTTCATTCATTGCATTCTTACATCATTTTTATACATCGCTATACACACATTCCATCACTTAGATACTAACAATATTTTATTAACGTTTACAGATACTTATTACATTTAACCATTACTTACCGCTCTCCTTGCCAACATTTTTCCCGATAGTCTATATATCTATAAATTAAATCATGATCGTAGATAAATTATAGTGCATATATTTCAATAATACTGTTTATTATACTATGTTAAATGCCTTTTCTATATCTACATATACTTCATGTCAGTATATCAAACAGTTGTTTGTTCTATGCTAAATTGTTAAAGGATATACCGTTTTGGCGTTTGTTTTTTAATGATAACATATTCATTAGCCCATCCTCTTTCATTTACCGCTTCATACGTAGTAATTGGACCAATAACGACGAAGATACGATATAGTGCCGTTTTAATAACGTTAATAACAACAGAAAAACAATATAGTGCTGTTTTGGCATTGTCTTTGCGTTTTTTTTTTGTCCTAACATATTCATTACCACTTCCCCTTTCTATCGATACCTTACACATTGTTGAACGTTGAGCCGTTTAGGCGTTACAAGCTTAGTGTCCTTTTGGCAATACGCCACCATCTTTGGTTTTTGTGTTAACGTATTTCCTCTCCCCTTTCCGACGATACCTCACACGTCACGATCCGACGAGCAGTCCCGCCTCCACAACGAAATATGCCAAAAACGAGCTGAATGGACCTTAGATTTTCTTATGGAGATTTACATGGTAAAATGACCGATTTTGGGCTAGAACTCTTGTTGCCCTTTTACTTCTGTCCATGATTTTGGTATCTTCAATTTGTTTACTTTAGCTACATCAAATGAGCTACTGTGGTTAGGGTGCAAGCCATATTGCTGCAGGTTTTAATATAGTTGCACAGAATATCTTCCTGTTCATGGGTAAAAATTTTGTTTACCGAATAATTTGGTTGCATAATGATTAGTAAAATTTCAGGATTATATCTTTTCTTCTGCATATCTCTGAGAGATTTTAAATTTGACATCAAATGTTGTTTTTTTTATTTAATGTACTGTAGAAATGTTTGTATATATACTACGATATATAGATTTGTATATGATCTATGTGTATTGGCAATGAAAGCAAATATTTTGAGATTGAATATTTACATATGAATTGTTCGGTCATTTTGAGTAAATGTGTATTGTTCGAGTGACTTTTGTTTGAGCTGATTAGTTGTGTTTTGCCCTTTGTCCCAGCTGTGTAGTTGTGTTTTTTCCTATGCCCTTTGTTTTCCTACTAATCTATCTCTGATGGTGTTTTTATGCCACGGGTTAGTTGAAGATTTTTAACGAGAAGTAGTCATTGGTGAGTAGTTGAGAAGATTCGACCAATTGTAGTATCAGTAGTAGACTGTTGTGTTTTTGTGTTTCCTTTCTTGTATCTGAATGACCACAAGTGTAATATTTGTGATCAGGAGAAGCTGTTTAGATTTGTCTAGGAGCAGTCTCATTTAGTTTTCGGAGTAAGAGTTGGTTATTTGGTTTATTTTGTGTAGCTCACTCAAAATGTTAAGTTTTCAATATTATTAGTGTTTTGTCATCCCTTGTATGTACAGTTTATGTTGTTTGTTGTTTCCATGTTGTCCCATGTTGTTTCAAACCATTTTTTAGTCCTTGTTAGTGGAAGTGTGAACTTTTAAGAGACAGATTAGAGACCTCATTTTTGTTTACCAACTGATTACTAAGTCAAGAGCAGAAGTTGCGATGAACTAGTTGAATTTTGGATTCCAGTGCATTGAGTGCAAGTGAGATTTACTATCAGGTGATAAATGGAAACGGTTGTTTCTTAAAATTGTCATATTTTATACTAGTTGTTGAGTTTGATTTTAATTGTTTTGTGTGTTTGCTTTCTTGAAATTTTTGAAAAATAAAGTCTACCCAAGTAAATCATTTGAAATCAGGAGAGTTATCTTATGAGCTTTTCATAAGAGGTCGTGATGTCCCGAATAAGACAGTTGATGATAAAAGAAATATGTTAAGGGCTTTGTTGGCCAAGAAGGCCACTTCGTCTTCAAGTTTAGTCGATTTGGTTAATAATGTAGTAGTGCAATCAATGAATGCACAATCAACAAAGGCTGATTTTGCTAGATTGGAGACAAGGTCTAAACATTTAGATACCAGATTAGAAAATTTCCCTATGAATGATGTTGAAGAGGAAGTAATAAATTTTGTCAAAGAGTGTAAAGTTGATATGTTGTTGTTGAAAGGTGATGTGTTAGAGAAAGAGGAAATATCTAATGAATTGGTAAAACCATCCACTAGTAGCCCAGTCTCAGCCCCTGTAGTTCCAAATTGTACAGTCCCAGCCCCAATAATACAGGTTTTAACTCCTGTTATTATTTCGGATTTGCATATTAAATTTAATGATGAAAGTAAAGCCCTCCCCACATTTTTAGAAAAATTTAGAGATTCTGCCAGGTCTAGGAATATTTCCGAAGACATCCTATTTGGTTCAGTCATTGAATTATTTAAAGGTAATGCTGCTGTTTGGTATAGAAGTGTTAGAGATAAAATTAATAGTTGAGATGAGTTGGTAGCCTTACTCAAATCTGCTTTTTTGTCCCCAGATTGTAATGATAATCTCTTAAATATAATTAAGAGTAGGAAACAGAAAAAGAATGAATCCATAACCATCTATTTAGCAGTAATGGAAAACATTTTTAAACGTTTAGAAACGTACCCAAGTGAAGCCCAAAAGGTGAAGATAATGAGGAAAAATATTTTAGTGGATTACATTCCACTAATAACCCTACATAAGATTTTGCTACAATAGAAATGTTCGTAGCTACTATAAAACGTTTGGAGCAGAATATCCTGCCATTGTTGCAGTCTACTAAGGGTCTTGCTAGTATTTCACTAGATGATTCATAAAATCCCAAAGAACAGGTTCATGTTCGTGATAATCAAAATAAGCAAGGCAAAAGTAGAGTAGGTAACAGACATGACAGAGAGAATAATTCTTCTAGGAAACCCAATCCTAAAGATAGGTATGAAAATGATAGACCCAGTCCACCAAAAAGTACTGAGGTAAGAAATCAGTATTTTTCATCCCCACCCCCATTGATGCAATCTTTCTCACCCCCACTACCAATGATGTAATCTTTTTCATCCCCGCCTCCATTAATGCAGTCTCTACCTTATCAAGCTTTTAGAAATCAGAGAAAGATTATTTGTTTCAATTGTAATAGGCCCGGTCATATCTCCCATGATTGTAGGTCAAGCAAGTGTCTTGTTCCCATTGTGGTCATAAAGGTGTGTCCATATCTTCTTGCACCAAGTGTTATATTTCGAATAGATCTAAGAGAGACAGACCTTACAGGTCATCGTTGAATCCAATTTTTGAGAAAAAAGATTTTGATAGTCGTCCTCGTGTTAGAAAAGGAAAATCCCATTTAGACCTTGATGCTCTATCTCGAGCTCACATCAATGATCCAGCCGAAACTACCCAAGAGATTTGTTATTTAGAGGTCGATGTAGAAAGAATAGACCCTTGGTTCGATAATATGAGATCAAACATAATCAGATTCCCCCTTGATTTTCCACAGTGGAAGGTGGAGAATGATTTTGTTTATAAGTTTGTTCCTACCACCAATTCTTTTAGGGCTAATGATGTAGAGTGGAAAATTCTTGTAGTTAAAGCACAAAGGTTTGAAGTTATGCAATCTTGTCATGAGCCACCTACGTGTGCTCACTTTAGATTTTATAAAGCTTTGTACCGTATTCAGGAAAGATACTATTAGCCTAAGATGCGTTGTGATGTTCTTAAGTTTGTCAGGTCATCTAAAGTTTGTGGTGCTCAGAAGACACCAAATTATGCTCCATTAAGTAAAATGAAGAGACTGCGAAGAGACCAAGAGGAAGACCTCAAATGCGCTGGAGCGACGATATCAAAAGAGTCGCAGGACCAATGTGGAAACGCCTAGCACACAACAGGGATGAATGGCGAGAAATGGGTGAGGCCTTTATTCGACAATTCGGATAGAAAAAGGGCTATAAAAAAAAAGGTAAAATGGGTAAGCAGAGAGAGGCCAAGTTTTTTTGGCAGATAGTTGCTATAGATCTAATAGGTCCCTTTGTTCGTTCAAAGAAAGGTTATACGTGGTTATTGGTAGTTGCTGATTGGTTTAGTAAATATACGTTAGTCCATGCTTTGAGAAAGACCACGGCTAAGAGTATAGTTGAGTTTTTGGAAAATGATGTCTTCCACATGTTTGGTGTTCCCCAATATGTGATATGTGATAATGCCTCAAATCTGAACAATCCCCTCTAAATTGAGCTCTGTAATAGGTATAATGTTCAGAGAGTATGGTTCAGCCCAGTAAATGCACCACAGTGTAATTTTTTGGAGAGGAATAATAGAACCATTGGTACAGCAATACGTACATTGTAACGAAATATTTTGCCTACCACATAGGGTATTATTAAAGGGGGTTGAAAATTGGGAACAGAACTATTGAGGTGGAGATAGGGCAAGCAAAATAAACGAAACTTATGCGAACGGCACTCAGGGTTTATTTGGAGAGCTGGGGTCGTGAATAAGTAAATGAAATAGGGCGATTAGATTGGGGCAACTACAAAAAATGAAACAAAAGGGTACTTACATGAATCTCTTGGAACAAACGAACAGCCAAAACAAAGGAGTTCCCTCTAGCTATTTGAAATGGGACGCCGCTTCGAGAAAACTTCCTGCTGGAGGAAAGAAAAGATTCTTCCGTCCTAAAAAAACACAAAAAGAGTGTAACGATATGATCGTTACCTACAATAGCTACTAATTTGCGCCGCAAACTGGGCAACCTATAACACAATTTTATATATCGATTTACAATAAAATTGATTCCCATTCTCATTATAGGGAAAACGAATACTGGCCAGTGGCCATGTTCATCATGCATTTTAGAACAGAACTTCCTGGATTTAGGTTGATAAGTGCGGCAGGCAGAGCTTGGAAGAAAGAATGAAACAATTTTAAGTTATTTTATTATGTCTTGGGAAAGGGGAAGAGTTTATTTTTGGTTATTTTAAAGAAATTTAGTTTATGTGTGTTTAAGAAGCTACCATTTTTGTTATGAAAGAGAAAACTTCCAATAAGTTCTGGTAAGTCCAAATATCTTCCATTTAAATTGTCAGTTTTAATCATCTAAATCTTATCAACTATTAGAAATACCCCACAATCATTCTTATTTTTTTTATATATACATATTATAATATTCCAGTATAGTACCTAACATTCAATATTTGAGCCAAGGTCACTTAATGGCAAATATATTTTAGTTTTTGTTACTAAAACAAAAACTATTTTAAGTACAAGAACCTAGAATAAACAAGGCTTTTTCTGTTCTCTTATAGCCTGCCGGCCCAACCTCAGGGATTGGAATTTGTTTTATTATTTGGGAAGAAGATATTTTGATTTGGGGAAAATTATACCGGGATTTGGGAAGAATTATACTTTGATTTGGGGATGGATTTTGGTTTCATTTTGTGGTTGGTCTGCTAGTCCTTAAGGCTTTTTACCAAGCACATAGGCTGATCCATCCTACAGCCATCCACTACCAGGACAGCGGATTAGGGAACTCCCTTTCCATCAAAAGGGTTATTAAGGACATTTATTTTCTTGTTAAAACTTAATAATTTAAATTTCAATTTTTTTTTATAATAAATATAATATATATATATATATATATATATATATATATATATATATATATATATATATATATATATATATATATATATATATATATATATATATATATATATATATATGTATATATATATATATATATATATATATATATATATATATATATATATATATATATATATATATATATATATCTTGGATACTTAGGTATTCAGCCTAAGTAGGTTTACGAAACAGCATTGTGCACAATACCTGGTTAGTACCCTCAATTTTTTTTGAATCCTTTCACTTGCTTAATTTTATTCCCTATTTACTTTAAATTTATTTATTTATTAATATTTTATATTACACATAATAGGTTGTCAGGATATATTTTCCAATTTGTATGTACCCTCATATATCGAATTGATGTATGTGTTGTTCTAGTGTCTTAACTGACTAGTCTCAGATTTTTAAGCTGCCCTTTTGTAACTGTATAAGTATTTAATTAGTTTATATTTTAATTACCATTTACTTCATGTGAGTTATTTAAATATTATTAACTTACCTTTTTCCTCATTGTTAGAGGACTGTTCAGATCAAACCTTGTTAGATATTTATATTTTGGGTCCTATTTTTAGTAACTGTTTTTCTTGTAAATATATATTTTGGGGATATATTTTAATCATTATTTGTGTATATAAGTATAGGGTTGGGATAGCACAGTAGGATTGTAATCCTCTCTGAGCATAACTCTCATTCTCTTAAGCTAAGCCTATTCTATTGTAGTGCTTCCAGTAAATTTTATATTTTCTTTTATATTGGTTACATTCTCGGTTATTTAACCTTTTATTTAAATAATTATTAATTAATTTTCAATTTTATTTAACCAGAAATCTTACATAATTTCTAATATTGGCTTCACCATTTCAGGCTTTTCCTCTTCTCATTTGCAACAATTAGCTCTCTCCATTTTTTAATTAGCAACAATTAGCTTTTCCTTAGCTTCCCCTAACTTAATTGGTAACAATTAAGTAGGCAGGGCTTGGAAGAAAGAATGAAACAATTGTAAGTTATTTTATTATGTCTTGGGAAAGGGGAAGAGTTTATTTTTGGTTATTTTAAAGAAATTTAGTTTATGTGTGTTTAAGAAGCTACCTTTTTTTTATGAAAGAGAAAACTTCCAATAAGTTCTGCCTGCCGGCCCAACCTCAGGGATTGGAATTTAAGTTTTATTATTTGGGAAGAAGATATTTTGATTTGGGGAAAATTATACCGGGATTTGGGAAGAATTATACTTTGATTTGGGGGAGGATTTTGGTTTCATTTTCTGGTTGGTCTGCCAGTCCTTAAGGCTTTTACAAAGCACATAGGCTGATCCATCCTACAGCCATCCACTACCAGGACAGCGGATTAAGGAACTCCCTTTCCATCAAAAGGGTTATTAAGGACATTTATTTTCTTGTTAAAACTTAATAATTTAAATTTCAATTTTTTTTATAATAAATATATATATATATATATATATATATATCTTGGATACTTAGACCTTCAGCCTAAGTGGGTTTACGAAACAGCATTGTGCACAATACCTGGTTAGTACCCTCAATTTTTTTTGAATCCTTTCACTTGCTTAATTTTATTCCCTATTTACTTTAAATTTATTTATTTATTAATATTTTATATTACACTTAATAGGTTGTCAGGATATATTATCCAATTTGTATGTACCCTCATATATCGAATTGATGTATGTGTTGTTCTAGTGTCTTAACTGACTAGTCTCAGATTTTTAAGCTGCCCTTTTGTAACTGTATAAGTATTTAATTAGTTTATATTTTAATTACCATTTACTCCATGTGAGTTATTTAAATATTATTAACTTACCTTTTTCCTCATTGTTAGAGGACTGTTCAGATCAAACCTTGTTAGATATTTATATTTTGGGTCCTATTTTTAGTATATTGTAGTATATAGTAAAATATATTTGCCATTAAGTGACCTTGGCTCAAATATTGAATGTTAGGTACTATACTGGAATATTATAATAAGTATGTATATAAAAAAAATAAGAATGATTGTGGGGTATTTCTAATAGTTGAGAAGATTTAGATGATTGAAACTGACAATTTAAATGGAAGATATTTGGACTTACCAGAACTTATTGGAAGTTTTCTCTTTCATAAAAAAAATGGTAGCTCCTTAAACACACATAAACTAAATTCCTTTAAAATAACCAAAAATAAACTCTTCCCCTTTCCCAAGACATAATAAAATAAGTTAAAATTGTTTCATTCTTTCTTCCAAGCTCTGCCTGCCGCACTTATCAACCTAAATCCAGGAAGTTCTGTTCTAAAATGCATGATGAACATGGCCACTGGCCAGTATTCGTTTTCCCTATAATGACAATGGGAATCGATTTTATTGTAAATCGATATATGAAATTGTGTTATAGGTTGCCTAGTTTGCGGCGCAAATTAGTAGCTATTGTAGGTAACGATCATATCGTTACAATGTTTAATTGGTAACAATTGGCGTGACCCAACGTGGTGCCTTCGTAGTAACATAAGTTATATTTTAGTTTTAGTATATTTAAGTATTCAGATATATTGGTAACTGCGGCTATATACACTTATATCAGATAATCTTGTACTCAGTTAATATACCATCATACATATTGTGTAGTTTGTTAAGATACATTGGGGCAGTACAGTACAATCAATTTGATAAATTTTAGTATATTTTAATGACTGTGGTCTGAACTTACTTTATCAATATTTGAGTATATTTTCTAAATTTAATATTTTTATATATTTGTGATTATTTTGATTATTTTAATATTTACTATATTGAATTAATTTTTTTTCCAAAATATTAATACAAATTTACATTACTATAATTCGACTTGTGTGGCAATTACTGTGGTCTTGTGTTGTGTTGTAGAGGTTCATTATTTGAAATATTCTCATTATGTCTTCATTTAAAGTAGAACATTTATTAGTTAGTGAGTTGGATTATGAACTCAAAATTAGGGGTATCAATAATGAGGATTTACCTAATGTTGATACAAAGCGCAAGGTCTTGCGTGGAGCCTTGAAACAGGAGGAGGGCAATAGGAGTTTTACTCAAATTTCTGCTGGATCGATTCCATTTGAAGAACAACAGCAAGGAATATCCCTGACTCTCGATGACTTAGCTCAAAAAATAGGCGAGTTTAGAGGAACTATACATGATAGTCAATATGGTCGACTAACGTCTCGCTTAGCACACATTTCAGGTCGTGTCTACTTACTGAGTTGCATTGATGAAGATCAACACTCCTTTAAAAGGTCTGTCTCGGTTAGGATACTTATTTTGGAGGGTGAACTCGACTCTAGAGTTAACCCTATTGCTTCATCCACTCCGAATGCTCCAATTAACATAGTCCCTAGTTTTTCCCACTCCAAACCAGTTCAAGTGCATAAATGGGGTATTACATTCTCCGGTCAAACTCAACATATCGATGTGATTTCATTTTTAGAGCGTGTAGAATGTCTTAGGGTATCTAGAGGTGTTTCAGAGGATGATCTTTTCGCTGCTTCAGCTGAACTATTCACAGATTCTGCGTTAACGTGGTTTATGAATAATAGGGGTCGTTTGTCTTGTTGGTCTGAATTGGTGCAGAAGTTGAAGTCTGATTTTCTCCCCTATTCGTTCCAGGATGATCTACTGGATGAGATCAAATCCCGTAAACAGAAACCTGGTGAATCAGTTACTATGTTTATAAATAATATTTTGGGTATGCGTAGTAAGTTAGATACACCATTATCTGACTCTGCAAAAATCAAAATCATTTTAAAAGGTTTGTTGCCTTTCTATCATGCTCAGTTAGCCTTGGTGGATATCCACAACATTGAAGATTTGACTGACAAATGTAAGAGAATTGAAGAAACTCTGTCTTGGTCTTCACATCCTCCGACCTCATCTCGACCTACTTCAGGTCCTTCGTCCACTCCGTATCAATTTTCAAATCGATCATGGCATCAGAAATCTAGGGAGCGTAACATGTCGGTTTTAAATTCTAATTTATCATGTTGGAATTGCCATGAAGCTGGACACACATTTTATGAGTGTGGAAAACCAAGGACACATATATTTTGTCATGGTTGTGGGAGAGATAATACTCTCAAGAGGAATTGCTATAAGTGTTCGGGAAACGAGCAGACCGAGGCTCGTACCCTGAGCGTTCCTCCGTCTACAATCCCATCAGGGAGTACAACCACCGTCGTGGAAGGAAATATAGGTCAAGCAGGGTCCAGCAATTCAAGGTCAGGTCCCCTATCAGAGAAACCATCAACAAAGCACAAACGCCACAACAAGTCGAATCAAGGGAAAAAGTAACTTCGAAACCCAAAGTACTCCATTCTGACGTTCTCAATTCTAGAGTATCTTCTCCTTTATTAAATGTTAGGTGTAATTATGTTAATAATATGGACCAGGAAACAGTTCTGTCATCTGTACCAAGTTTTGATGTTAAAAATGATAATGATAGTTCTATATTAGTACCTTATAATGACTATTCTATATCTAGAGTCTCTGGCTTAGATATAAATTCTTTATTAGTTAAGAAATGTAACGATAATCGACCATATCTCCAAATTAAGATTCTAGGACAATCTTGTTTAGCATTATTGGATAGTGGCTCTAATATTTCAATATTAGGTTCTCATTCATTGGAAATGTTAGATAAAGCTAACATTAGCATATCACCTATTTCCTCCCTGCAAGTGTCAACTGCAGATGGAACAATCCAGTCTATAGTAGGTAAATTTGAAACTGAAATTTTAGTGGCTAATATCAGGAGAAACATTACGTTTTATATAATTCCTTCTGTACAAAATTCCATAATTCTTGGCATGGATTTTCTAAATATATTTAATAGTACCTTGGATTGTTCAGATTTTTCATTGTGTATTTTTCCACTGAATTTATCCACTCTTACTCTCATCCATAATTTCTCTAGTTTATCAGTTTCAGAACAGAAACAATTAGAGGCCATTATGTCAAAATTTTCATCGATCTCTTCGAAAGACAAATTAGGCCGTACCTCTCTAATTTCGCACACTATTGAGGTAAATACGTCTACTCCATTTAGAGAATATCAATATCCTATACCTCAAGCGTGGCAAGCAGACTTGGGAAAAGAGATTGATTCAATGCTTTCTTTAAATATTATAGAACCACCGACTTCTTCTTACTGTAGTCCACTTTGGTTAACTAAAAAGAAGGATGGATCCTTCCGAGTTTGTTTTGACGGTCGTAAGCAAAATAGTATTACTGCTAATAGGGATGCCTATCCTATTCCCAGAATCGATGTCATCTTAAGCAAACCCCGGAGAGCCAAATATATCTCTTCTATTGACTTATCCAAAGCATTTCTACAAATTCCTTTAAGTGAAGAAAGTAAGAAATATACTGCTTTTGCTGTCAGTGGTAAAGGTCTCTTTCAATTTGTCACTATGCCTTTTGGTCTTGTATCAGCTCCTCAGACCATGTGTCGTCTGATGGACTTAGTTATTGGTCCATAATTGGAACCATATGTGTTTTATTACTTAGATGACATTATAGTTGTAACTCCTGATTTTGATTTACATATTGAGATTTTAGAGAAAGTGTTTTCTCGCCTTCAAGAGGCGAATTTAACAGTCAATATAGAAAAATGTAACTTCTGTCGTCCTAATCTTAAGTTTCTGGGATATGTTGTCGATAGTCAAGGTTTGCAGACAGATCCTGATAAGGTAACTGCTATCAAGGATTTTCCAATACCGAAAACCACTACCCAACTACGTAGGATCTTGGGAATGTGTGGGTATTATCGTAGGTTCGTACCTTCCTACTCCACCTTATTGTCTCCACTTACTGATCTCCTTAAAAATAGGAGAAAGGGCCAGACTATTACCTGGACTTCTGAAGCCGATGATGCTTTCCGGCTTATTAAAGAAGCTCTCACTAGTGCTCCTTTCATGATGTCTCCAGATTTTAACGAACACTTTTATCTCATGACAGATTGTTTCAATACCGCTTCAGGTGGTGTCCTCTTTCAGATGAAAGATGGATCGGAACACCCTATAGCTTACACTAGTAAGAAACTCAACAAGGCTCACAAGAACTATTCGACTACAGAGCGTGAACTCCTAGCTATTATTCATGGCTTAGAGGCGTTCCGGTATTATTTAGAGGGTCGTAAGTGTACACTCATTACCGATCATAGCTCTTTATTATGGCTACATTCCATGCGTAACTCATCACAACGTTTATCCCGTTGGATTTGCAAACTATCAGCTTTTGATTATAACATTGTACATCGCAAAGCCAATGGTGTCGTAGTAGCTGATGCCTTGTCTCGTACTTTTGATATTAATATTCTCGATTTGTCTAGTTTAATTCCAGATGCATGGTATCAAAAGATGTTGGTTAGGGTTGCTCAAGAACCGGATCGGTATCCTGATTTCAAGGTGGAAAACAATGTTCTTTACAAACATATTGTTAGTTCCACAGAAGTTTTAAGTAATATGTCGGATTGGAAAATAGTAGTCCCCACAGCAAATAGGGATGAAATCTTGACTTCATTTCATGATAATGTGACAGCAGGTCACTTTGGTTTTTATAAAACATTTAGTAGAATAGCTAAATTATACTATTGGCCTGGCATGCGGTATGCAATTAAACGGTATATATCTAGATGTAAAGTTTGTGCTACATGCAAGCCCAGGAATATGCCACAAGCTGGATTAATGGGTTCTTTTAGAAACATTAACTTCCCATGGCAGATGATTTCTATGGATCTTATTGGACCATACCCCCGTAGTTACAATGGGAATACATATTGTTTGGTAGTCGTTGATTATTTCACAAAATTTCCTTTAGTTTTTCCTCTTCGTAAGGCTACTGTACCTGCTATTGTTAAATTTTTAGAGGAGCAAGTCTTCTTGTTATTTGGTGTTCCACAGATAGTATCGTGTGATAATGGTCCTCAGTTTGTATCTAAGGCCTTTAAAGACCCCCTCAGTAAATACAAGGTACTAAAGATCTTGTATAACGCTGCATATCATCCACAGGCGAACCATAGCGAACGTGTGAACTGCAGTATCGTGACTGCTTTAAGATCTTATACTTACGAAGACCATCGAGCGTGGGACCAATACATCCATTCCATAGCTCAGGCTATAAGAACGTCTGTCCACGAGATCACTAAATGTTCTCCAGCTTATCTAAATTTTGGCAGAAACGTGCCTTTATCCGGTGATTATTTTGGGTTAATTTCAGACAATTCTGCAAATCTTCCTCAAATTTCAGAGAACCTCCATCGGTTAGATGATCTTCAACATCTACCCCCTATCTTTGCCGATATTAGCAAGAAGTTGAAATCTTCTTACCTTCGATCACGAGGTCTCTATAACTTGAGGAAAAGAGACTTGCGATTCTTTGTTGGCGACAGAGTATTAAAACGGAACTTCGTTAAGTCTAGTAAGGGAAATGCGATTTCTGCCAAGTTCTGTCAGAAATACATTCCTTGTATTGTCAGTAAGGTAATTTCTCCTTTAGTCTATGAACTGAAAGATAGTTTGTCTAGCAAACGTATCGGTCAATTCCACATAAAAGATTTACTGCCAGATAATACTGTCAATGACTTGGACTCTTCATCATCAGAAGAAGATGTAACTTAACAACCTTGCTTAAGTTAATTCCTCCTTCTAATTTTTTTTGGTAATACTTGGTTGGTTCATGATTAGGATTTGGATAGGATTTTGATTTGAAAACCCCGGATAAATGCTACGTTGTATTTATTTTAAATTTTGTTACTACTAAATTTTTATTGATAGTTAAATAGTAATTTTTACATAATTATATAGCGTAAATACTGGTACAGAACTGTCATCCTTGGTACATAGTTGTGTTCATATGGTTTGGGTATGTTTTATGTAAGTATGTTGGCTACGATTTTGATATTTGTATCAAGAAAGTTAGTATAAAGTTTAGTATTATTCTGGAAGGTTTATATTTTCATTTGGTCTATCGAGCCTTAATACTATACAGTTGAGGAATACTATATAGTTAACTTATATTTATAAGGAATCGGAAACAAGTTGATTTACTAAAGTCAACCTCTGTCAATTCACTATACTGTCTGAATATTTATTGAGATGCATAGAGATACAAATTGTTGAGATTACTCATCTTTGGCAAATGCTGGCTGTGTTGTTTAACGGTGTAGAACGTGGGTTCGAAACCTGGAAACCTTATCAATTGGGCCTCGATAAGAAACAGATTTCATGGCTCACGGTTTTTTGTCGTTATGATATACACGTCCTCCCAGATGTTAGATCTCCTGATAATATAGTTAAATAGGTATAGTCTTTATATCATATATCAAACATTTTAGATGTCTGTCTTCGGTGTACTCATTTTTTTATCAAACTATTGATCATAAATTATGGTATTCTCACTATGGTTAACCGTTTAGTTTATTTAGCTCACCTAGTTTAGACCTTTTATAATATTGTTGTGAATTTATTAATTGTTATGTCTTTAATTTATAATGTCTTTATCAAAAGGTTCTTATCTAAATTTATTCAAAAGCACAATAACTGATATTAATTTATTTATCACTAAATATACATAATTTATTAAAAGGCGAGCGTAACAATAAATATCGCGAGCGCGAATCTTCTTTATTAACTGTTTTCAAAATAAAAGTTCCCTCATATTTATACGAAAACAGCTGCTCTAGAACTCCATGGATGTTGACCTCAATTGACCTGGTTTCGCCTCGAATGGACAGGCCTAATTCCGGAAGATTCGAATGGAACCAGTTTTTTATTACTTGGGGTTTATGCCAGCTGGTCGAAAGGTCTCGTATAATCTAAAACATATTAGTGAATAAAAACATGTTTACAGGTTAAAACTATGACTCATATTTTTACGTAACAATATAGATACCTTTAATGATGTTCTTGTATAATGGACAAATGGATATTTTAGTTGAAACCTAACTTTCCCTACAAATTCAAAAATTTTGTTTAGCGACTAGAGACAACTTCAATCTGCAGTTTCATTGGAAATTGGTTTACGCGCGCTCTAGTCCTGTTTATTTTAGTATGTGTTTCTGCCGTCGGTTTATGGTTAATACGTTAATAGGGATGTCTCCAACAGCTGATGTGCTCTTCTTCTGGCTATTCTTATTCATCCTTTGTAGCTGTATGCTATAGGTACAGAAATCCAGAATGAGTTAGCTATATTTGTCTTGATAATTCCATACTGGTACCTATACCTTCATTAGTTCATATAAATGGTCATAACCATTCATCTTCTTGGTGTGTAGAATTTGCTGGTTGTGCACGTTAATCTGGGGTTTATTAATTTTCAAAAAACAAAAAATGTCAAAATACTTCGAATTTTGTCTAAGTTCCCAATGTGAAAAAGTTTTTTGTAAAAATCTGTAACTTTGCTAAAACCAGTCATAAATACAAAGGAAATGCGGAAGTCGTTTATTAATTCAATTTGAAAAAACAAAAAATGTCAAAATTCTTCGGATTTTGTCTAAGTTCCCAATGTGAAAAAGTTTTGTGTAAAAATCTGTAACTTGGCTAAAAACAGTCATAGATACAAAGGAAATGAGGGAGTCGTTTATTAATTCCATTTGAAAAAACAAAAAATGTAAAAATACTTCGAATTTTGACTAAGTCCGCAACGTGAAAAAGTTTTTTGTAAAAATCTGTAACTTTGCTAAAAACAGTCATAAATACAACGGAAATGTGAGAGTCGTTTATTAATTCAATTTGAAAAAACAAAAAATGTAAAAATACTTCGAATTTTGTCTAAGTTCCCAATGTGAAAAAGTTTTTTGTAAAAATCTGTAACTTTACTAAAAACAGTCATAAATACAAAGGAAATGTGAGAGTCGTTTATTAATTCAATTTGAAAAAACAAAAAATGTAAAAATACTTCGAATTTTGTCTAAGTCCCCAACGTGAAAAAGTTTTTTGTAAAAATCTGTAACTTGGCTAAAACCAGTCATAAATACAAAGGAAATGCGGGAGTCGTTTATTAATTCAATTTGAAAAAACAAAAAAT
Source organism: Diabrotica undecimpunctata (assembly GCF_040954645.1). Lineage (NCBI taxonomy): Eukaryota > Metazoa > Arthropoda > Insecta > Coleoptera > Chrysomelidae > Diabrotica > Diabrotica undecimpunctata. The sequence goes on from NC_092804.1 coordinate 86,593,082, forward strand.
GTCAAAATACTTCGAATTTTGTCTAAGTTCCCAATGTGAAAAAGTTTTGTGTAAAAATCTGTAACTTGGCTAAAAACAGTCATAAATACAAAGGAAATGCGAGAGTCGTTTATTAATTCAATTTGAAAAAACAAAAAATGTAAAAATACTGCAAATTTTGTCTAAGTTCCCACCGTGAAAAAGTTTTTTGTAAAAATCTGTAACTTGGCTAAAAACAGTCATAAATACAAAGGAAATGCGGGAGTCGTTTATTAATTCAATTTTGAAAAAAACAAAAAATGTCAAAATATTTCGAATTTTGTCTAAGTTCCCAATGTGAAAAATTTTTTTGTAAAAATCTGTAACTTTGCTAAAACCAGTCATAAATACAAAGGAAATGCGGGAGTCGTTTATTAATTCAATTTGAAAAAACAAAAAATGTAAAAATACTTCGAATTTTGTCTAAGTTCCCAATGTGAAAAGGTTTTTTTGTAAAAATTTGTAACTTGGCTAAAACCTGTCATAAATACAAAGGAAATGCGGGAGTCGTTTATTAATTCAATTTAAAAAAACAAAAAATGTAAAAATACTTCGAATTTTGACTATGTCCCCAACGTGAAAAAGTTTTTTGTAAAAATCTGTAACTTGGCTAAAACCGGTCATAAATACAAAGGAAATGCGAGAGTCGTTTATTAATTCAATTTGAAAAAACAAAAAATTTTGTAAATGTCAAAGTCTCTCGAAAATAAAAAATAATTAATTTAACGAAAAAAATGGAAAAAACATGTTGGTTTTAGTCATTACTCATAATAGATCAAATGTTCTAATATTAAAATTATCTATTGTATCTAATATCTCGGTACGGTTAAACAAATTGGTAAAATCCAGGTGTGCTGCATAGGAAGTTATTTGAAAAAAAAACGGAAGGCAAATTTGGTCGTAATCGACCGTAGAATAAACCGATTAATGAAAAAACGGAAAAGGTTTATGGTCATATTGGTGGATTTGTTAAAAAAGATTTTCCACCACAGCAACGATGGCATACCACAAAAAAGTCTCTATAAAAGATCGAGTATTAAGTTTTTCAATCAGTTTGCGAATTTGTTCTACAGCAACGTCTAGTTTTTTGTGCTAGTTAATACGACACACCCCGAAGTTCATCAAGTACCCTGCGAATATATAAGGTAAGCGTTAATAGTTTTTGTATTTTGTTGTCTACTTGAGGGTGATGTGTTACTATTTACAAACAAGGTTCTAAATTTTCCTTGTACGTGTCTTTGTGCGCTCTTACTTATAGATCTTTTTGCTTTTGGTTACAGTAGAGTCAAACAGCGAGTCAGTTTATTAATTAAATCTTGCCCAAGTACTTTCGTTTCCTAGACCATCTTCAGGGACATTTCGTCAATTTTGGCCTATCCAACAATCAAAGACTGTCATAAACATAAAATTGTACATCACACTACACTACACAAGAACAAACAGTTTAAAATTTTTTTAAATAGGCGAAGCTACAAAGGAATACAAGGTAAGCGTTAATATTTTTTTTTTGTATTTTCTTGCCCTCATGAATAGTACATGGTTGTATGATTTTTAAATGGGTTTTTCATGTCTATAAAGCAGAGATATATTTTTTATATATTCTATAGTGTTAGGGCTCCGTTCGTGTCTATTACCTTGTTGTGCGCTGGTCATTTTTCCTTTTGTGCGGGTTCGTATACAAGCAGCTACGAATATACAGATTAGTGATATAGCTCTACAGACTCTAGCTGCTCATGTATCCAATCTAGTATGTGGCTAATCTGTATTGCTTATTCCAGTTTTGATTTGTTCTAGAGTTTGTCTCCATGTCGTTACGACATACAAAAACAGCAAATACATAACATTGTAGTACTTGTTTTTCCTACGATTTTTTCGTTTTATGGTATGTCACATTTCAAATGTTCTCCAATTTTTCGTAGACAATATGTTTTCTGTTACAATTTCTTTTGTGTGTTTCTACCTTCTTTATGTTTTTTATATTCAGACATTTTTATGATCGAGCCGGCTAATAATATTTTGTAGACAATATGTTGTTTTCTTCTGCATTTTTTACTTCTATACCTTACCCCTGATATTCAGTCATTTTATGTACGAAATGGCTGCGTCTGTTCTTTTGCATTTTTGAATTTTCTAGTGTTCTTGCTTTTGTTGTTTGTATCTGATAGGCACATAGTCATTTTTATGTACGAAATGGCAACGTCTGTTCTTCTGCATTTTTGAATTTTCTAGTGTTCTTGCTTTTGTCGTTTGTATCTGATAGGCACATAATTAGTATTTGTATAGACAAAAGTTTTTTCTGTTACATTCCCTTGTTTGTTTTCTATGGCTGTCTAATCGTTAAATTTGCGTGTTTTTGCTGTTTTTTCTATAGTTTGTATTTGATAGGCACATAAGTAGTATTTGTATAGACAAAAGTTTTTCACCAGTTCTGTTTCTAGAGTTTGTATCTGATAGGCACATAGTCATTTTTTATGTACGAAATGGCTGCGTCTGTTCTTCTGCATTTTTGAATTTTCTAGTGTTCTTGCTTTTGTCGTTTGTATCTGATAGGTACATAATTAGTATTTGTATAGACAAAAGTTTTTTCTATTACATCCCCTTGTTTGTTTACTATGGCTGTCTAATCGTTAAATTTGCGTGTGTTTTCTATAGTTTGTATTTGATAGGCACATAATTAGTATTTGTATAGACAAAAGTTTTCTGTTACATACCCTTGTAACGCTTGCCGTGCTACAATAATATTACAAGGCCAGAATCGCTCGTTGTCGAAGAGAATAGGGCGGGGTTATAGAAACTATATCGTATTTTAAATTCAAGCACAATTAGATAATATGAAATTATTATTTATTATTGGACGCCACCCCTGGTTTATCCTCGAAGGGGAAGAGCAAAAAAAAATTAAGATTTATTGAAAGTTTACAAGAAAACTATTCTTTATTATTTCTTAGTAATGAACAAAAAGAAAACATTAAAAGTTACGTCATCCCAAAGGGATTCCAAAATATTATTTTATGTTAACATTATCATAAACAAAAAATCTTTGTATCGTATTAAATTAAGAATTGGTTATAAAGAAAATGAATGTATATATATATATATATATATATATATATATATATATATATATATATATATATATATATATATATATATATATTAACCCCAAATTTCGAAATTTGTTTACATTGAAAATAATATAGTTATTTATCAACTAGGAACAATGAAGAAAATAAACCTTTAAATTAAATTAGAACACTTCACTATATTTTCATTTTTTTTTGAGTTCATAATCATTTCTGTTGTCTTGAAAGTAGGTATAATAAAAATTGGTACAACCTTAATCTGCTCTGTTTCTCTTCTTATTTAATCAGTCACCAAATTGATTCAGCCACGTACTATATCAAATCACCACCATCCTAGATAAGAGGGGTTAGGGATTCCATAAAAAGATACTGCTACTGGGCCATGATCTGGAATAAGTCCATAGCAATACTATCTTGCGACGAGTATTAGAAATATAATATCAGCATTATAGCCTCTCCAATAAGGGTCTAAAAAAATAATATATCTCTGAATTGAGACCCACTTTGGAAACACGTCTTAACGGTTGGACGGTCTTAACAGAAAAGAGCGAAGCGCTGTCATGGCGCCTGAATCTGGAAATTGGGCGTGAGTGACAAGTTGAAAAATATGCTCATCTACCGGAGATATTTGGGAATTACAGAAGAATCCTTGAGTCGGCTACAGGTAGGTACTTGACAGATAGATGGGGCTATTAGTTTTATTAAAAAAAAATATAATCGAAATATATAATGAGTTTCTTTTATCTTTTGAAACGGTTACACAGCCCTCCCCACGATTTCAACTGGGTACCAGCGTGGAATCGGACTAGGCATGGTGGCACACCATACTAACCTTTTCAAAAGTGGAAATAGATATACGGAGAGGTAAGACAAACAGAATGGACAAATGTAGCTACAATCTGGACTCACAGAATCCTTCTTTCACAACTCACGTGGGAACAACTCAAAGATTTCAGAACAAAGCGAAACAGAACGCATAGAAATGACTCAACTATAAAAATGTAAACAAAAAAAATTGCATGCTCACTCTCAAAATGCATAGGGTATTTCACCTATAACCAATATCATGAACAAAGCGGAATAAAACAAAACATATCTACAAATCATTATTTGAGACCAAATGCTCGCATTCAATCGAAACAATATAATTAAGATATTATTATTTGAAATTTCATAAGTAATATAAAGCAAAACATACTAGTGTTGTCACCAAGATACAAAACAGATAATTTACTGCGTAGTCGTTATGAGACCTAACACAATAAAACACAAAAAAAAATAATGTTATCGTTTGTTCGGAAGCGTAGAGTCTTTCATCTATGACTTAATCCACGAATAACATAAGAATAATAATACAATCGTATCATTAACGCCATAAGATACAAAATACAAATGTGTCATCGTTTGTTCGGAAGCATAGAGTCTTTCATCTATGACTTAATCCACGAATAACATAAGGTAATAACGCAGCGCGTCATTATAGACACATTTAGAAATACACAAATAAAAGGAAAGAGTTACTAATAGTTCAAAATTGGGTACATTAAAGTTCTACAAGGACAAGCCTTAATAAGTTTACTGGGAAAAGTAGACATCAGAATTTCTGTAAGACACATCTATATTTAGAAACAAAAAAAAGGCTGATGTTTAGTTATTAGTATGACAACTAGAATTTGTGATAACTAACGTGTATCATCCGCCTATAATAGGGACAACATCGGTAGGTCAACTTCGGGTAGGGTTAACTTCGGGTAGGGTCTAAATAATTCTAGATTACATAACTAAACAAGTATTGGAGAACTAAAAAAAGTTTCCTGACGCGGGAGGCTGTTATTCTAGATTTATTACTGAAATACAATTATGAATGGCTTATCATTCCGACGAGTCAACTAGCGGGAATCCGCTTACTTCATCCCTAGCCTTCCTCAGTGTCTGGCCATTCAGAATATAGGATGTTAGACAGCAATAATCTTTTCAAACATTATTTTGGGGGGTTTCGGATAGAGAGTCGAAATTCGAAGGTCTGCACACTAAGAGTAAAACTTAGGCAAAATGAACAGATACTATAATGAACTATCATTGGTAACTAGACAGAGAAATCTTGATATCTTTGGTATAGATACCAAAAAAATTACTTGGATTTATAAATCCGTAAAATAAGATAAATTGAATTTTGTATCCACTTGAAGACAACTAAAGGTATGTACAATTTATTGTAATATAAACTAACATAAGCATAAAAATATCACATTCTACCAAGGCATTCTAAAAATTAAAATGAGATTAAATTTTGCAAACACCCTTAAAATCAATATAGGTTCTTGGTCGGGGTAGCATAAACTTAAGATCTCGATCAATACAAACTAGAGAGAGAATAATACCGAAGTAGAATAAGATAAGATAAAAATAAAATTTATGTCGAAAAGAAATACGACATATATACATATATATAGACATATTGAACACAATAAATGATCAATATTATAATAATAAAAAGTAAAACAGTTCAACGAACTGGGGTGCGAGCCAAACTGAGTTGCTCTGGAGATCGACGTGCGGAGTCTCCTACACTACTTCCAGAGGCTCGTCTCTTTGCGACAACATCTGAGATACACAAAATTATTAATTGGAATAGGGATAGGTCCACTAATCCACTTGACTATAGCAGGATGCTCCCTGACTAATAGTCAACACCACCGACATAAAACAAGGGTTGTCGAGACAGCTCAAAAAAAAATTGAAACGTGTCAACTTCCTGAAGGGAAAGAAGCACTAAGGGACAGATTTGCCGAAGCAAAGTGGTATTCAATGTACTAAGTACTAGGGTATCAGTGCTGTACTGACCCCACGCCAAAAAAAATTTGGAGAGGAAACGAATCCTCTCCAGGATAAAGTTCGCGTTAGCGCAACTCTTCCTGTACACGGGCCACGGAGGGATTGAATAGTCGCTGGAGAAGGTAGCAAAGATTAAGTACGCAAAGGCGTAAAGGGAATCAACTAAAAAATTAAAAATTAAGAATGGACTGAACATTTTGGAAGAAAGGCAGGATATCCAATAGTTCCATAAGAATATCCTCTGGGATTGATCACAGTGGAAAATTTCCAAGCAAGAAGACTGGCAAAAGGACAAAAGAAGAAAATAAATCCAAACCGTTAATACACAATCTTGGAGAAGAAGAAAGAAAAATGGGTATATGGCATACAAACCATAATCGATACACAAACAGTTTAGTCTAAAACTGTTGTTTCCAAAAGAAACAAAAAAAAATCGTAAGAGTCTTTCACGAAACAAAAACTTACGATAAGACTTAAAAGGAACGGAAGAATCATTACAATCTTCCAAAGGAATAGAAAAATATTACAGTCCATCGTCAGTAATAAAAAAAAATCGTGATGTTGAATGTAACACACCACAATAATAAAAAAAGTTGAATAGTAAAACATTTTTGACACCTAATTGAATCTAATATGGTCGTCATACAAATCACAAAGAAATGTTTACCATTCTTTAGCAGAACTCCAACAGAGTCAAAATAATATAAACTTTTAATTCTCAGTGGGTCATTTAACGGTAGTACCAGAACTATTTCAATTGTTAAACAAACGTGGTCTTACCGTCGACATAAAGATAAAAGATAAATTCACAATAGGCGGCAGCGGGTTGTTTCACCTCTGTATATACAAAGAGTCACAATAGACAACAGTAAACTACTCCAACCTTCACTTGTACCATATCGTGAACACAAGATAATAAATGAAAGCTTTTGAGCCGTAGCCAAAAGTCTCAAAGCAAAAAGATATATGTGGTCTAATAAACTATTAGAAGACCGCAAAAATGTCAACGACAAAAAAAAAGAAAGCTGCTGGGTATACCAGTAGTCTGACATCACACAAATAACTCAAGATACAATAATACAGGTCACGTGCCTGTACGTCCTACAGGACATCTCGAGAAAAAAAAGGTAAAACCACAAATAACAATAAATTCCAGTACCAAAAACATACTTCTACTACATCTGACCACACAAAGACATAAAATTAACATAACAGAAGGAAAATAACAATATTTCCGCCCTATATTCTCAACAAAGACGCCTTAGGCAGAGAGAAACGAAGTCATATCATTACTTCCTTATACATGCAAAACAAAAGAACAATGGACTGTAAAATATAGAAAGCATTTTCCTTTTCAGGAAATAAAATTTTCTTTTCAAAGTACGAAAAAGTTAAACTATGAAAAAATAAATTTTTAAAATAAACGAAAACGAATTAAAAAGAAAATTTAACAGATAACAGATATTATATCAAAAACACCCAAAAAAGTATTCTGCAAAAATCCAGATAACACATTTTAAAATTACGTAGGTCGGGACAGCCTGTATATAGGTATAATTCCCAGCTGTGTGCCGCAAATAAAAACCATGAATCAAGGTTAAGAAATAAAATTCACTTAATTGATTTTTCAAATAACAAACCCTAAGAGCCATTTCGTTTATTTAAAATAAACACATTGAGGAATATAATTATTATGGTTCCTATAAACAAAAAGACTGAACTGCAAAGAAAATGAATTGAGGACTAGAATATAAAATTAAAATGCTTGAACATATAAGCCCGAATAAATTCAAGCTAAACACTTCAAAGAGATAAACAAAATTCATTTTTCACTTATGGAATGTTTACATAGACGGACGGGGAATAAACAGACGATTATCTTACCATTCAAAATACGACCATTAAAATGCACACGTAATAAACATTCCAAATACGTATTATGTATTTCACAAAATTAAAAATACGACGAGAATATTTCTACGCAATTTTACGAAGATGAAATTAAAGGAAAACGAAAATCGTACCAGTTAAACTGATTAAACAAAAATTGGGTAAAAGCAAATACACAAACAACTTGAGTCTAAAATACGAAATGTAAACAGAAATCATAAACATATTACGTTGTTTTTATAATGAAGATACACGCTCCACGATTGGCGCGCCATTTATGTAACACTGCCGTATTACAATAATATTACAAGGCCAGAATCGCTCGTTGTCGAAGAGAATAGGGCGGGGTTATAGAAACTATATCGTATTTTAAATTCAAGCACAATTAGATAATATGAAATTATTATTTATTATTGGACGCCACCCCTGGTTTATCCTCGAAGGGGAAGAGCAAAAAAAAAATTAAGATTTATTGAAAGTTTACAAGAAAACTATTCTTTATTATTTCTTAGTAATGAACAAAAAGAAAACATTAAAAGTTACGTCATCCCAAAGGGATTCCAAAATATTATTTTATGTTAACATTATCATAAACAAAAAATCTTTGTATCGTATTAAATTAAGAATTGGTTATAAAGAAAATGAATGTATATATATATATATATATATATATATATATATATATATATATATATATATATATATTAACCCCAAATTTCGAAATTTGTTTACATTGAAAATAATATAGTTATTTATCAACTAGGAACAATGAAGAAAATAAACCTTTAAATTAAATTAGAACACTTCACTATATTTTCATTTTTTTTTGAGTTCATAATCATTTCTGTTGTCTTGAAAGTAGGTATAATAAAAATTGGTACAACCTTAATCTGCTCTGTTTCTCTTCTTATTTAATCAGTCACCAAATTGATTCAGCCACGTACTATATCAAATCACCACCATCCTAGATAAGAGGGGTTAGGGATTCCATAAAAAGATACTGCTACTGGGCCATGATCTGGAATAAGTCCATAGCAATACTATCTTGCGACGAGTATTAGAAATATAATATCAGCATTATAGCCTCTCCAATAAGGGTCTAAAAAAATAATATATCTCTGAATTGAGACCCACTTTGGAAACACGTCTTAACGGTTGGGCGGTCTTAACAGAAAAGAGCGAAGCGCTGTCATGGCGCCTGAATCTGGAAATTGGGCGTGAGTGACAAGTTGAAAAATATGCTCATCTACCGGAGATATTTGGGAATTACAGAAGAATCCTTGAGTCGGCTACAGGTAGGTACTTGACAGATAGATGGGGCTATTAGTTTTATTAAAAAAAAAATATAATCGAAATATATAATGAGTTTCTTTTATCTTTTGAAACGGTTACACCCTTTCTTGTTTCTATGGCAGTTTAATCGTTAAATTTGCGTGTTTTTTCTATAGTTTGTATCTGACAGACACATCGTATGTGTATAGACAAAAGTTTGTGCTGTTCCTTTTTGTGTATCACTACATAACAGTTCTTTGTTATTTGAATTTGTGAAATACCGAAAAATCTAGCCTTCTTGATTTCTAGGGAGTGGTCTTTTTGTAGTTTTTCCTGCTTGCTATCCGTATACATTTAAATATATGTGTCTTCTGAAGATATTTTAACTTCTTCTCTCTGAATACATATTCTTCGTAACTTTTCTAGAATATTGTCGTTGTATATGCCAACCAGCAATTTTGGTCATTTATAGAAAATAGACTTGGTGGCTTTTTTATTATTCAGGGTTATTTTTTCAGATGGATTCTTTATTAATTCTTAAGAAAAGAGTTCATGTATATATGTGTAAATATTACAACAGACCTTCTTCAAAGAAGCACATGAAGCAGCATTTAAAATGTAGGGTTTGTGGCCGAACATACAAAACGGTTGTCCATCGTCTAAATCATAAATGTAAAACAAAATAGCATGTGCGTGTGTCCTGTATTTTCAATTCAATTTTACAGTCTGTTATGTATGTACAGTACAATTATGGTTTTTATTGTTTTTCATAAAATCGGATGTCTAAGATATTTTCAAGGTTAGTAGTGTTTATGCCTGTAAGATAATCAGTAGGATTTTTTCGTGTTTATAAACACGACAGCTTTTGTAGATAAGGTGAACTACCGACCTGCGGTTACGCCCGTGATAAACAGCTGTGTTTTAAAAATAGTATCACACAATACATTTTAATTATTGGATGCTTAAAATGGCCTACCTGCGTAGCACGTAGACGACGTTAGTATTTTACCAGGCTTTTAGAAAAAACAATAATTGCGGAGGAGGAATTGCAAATAAAATACCAATTTTCATATAATATATTTTAATATATAAAATCATATACAAAATGTAAGTACAAATCAATCTTCCAACGGTTGTTTTATTCAATATTATCTAGATGGCGCAATTCGTCCACTAATAATTCTGCTTCTTTTCCATTTAAGGCATTGGCTTTTGAAATAGTTTTAAGTCCCTCTACTAGGAAATTCGGATCATTGTTTTCATTATAGAGGTGCCATATTTTACTCAATTCCTCGTATACCTGTCCACTTTCTGGACTCTGATTAGTTTTTGACTTGTCAACAGGTGTGCTGCTTTCCAAATGTTTTTTTCTTTTCGCTTTGACGTTTTCATTTGAAGCTTCATGTTTGGTCTTTAGCTGCTCCACCGGTGTGTGTTTTCTTTTTGCTTCACCATTTGAACTCGTCCATCCCGGCAAATGTTTTGAAGAGGGCTTTCTTCTTCTTTCTTCTTCAACATACAGGGGTTTGATGATTTTATTGAATTTATCTGGGAATGATTGATGTCTCAAATATCCTCGGTGAATCTCGATAAATACCTGTGACTTCTAATATTTTTTTATAGTTAATGCAATCGTTTGGTGTAAAGTCTTGCGGTTTCTTGTAGAATAGCAAATTATATAAGCCAGGAGTAGCTTTGTACTGGTTATCGTTAAGCATTATATGTTTAGGAGTAAATTTTATTTCCATATTGTTCAATACCCATTTATCAGTCTCCCAAATATACTGCGGCCCGAAAGCTCTATCGATATCCGCTGAATGTTGCCAATATTTTTGAAGGTGATCGCTGTTCGACTGATTCGTATTGTTTTGATGTTCGCAGGTGTCTTCATGCTTCTCCGATTGATGTGTAGTGTTCAGATAATTGTTGATTTCTGTAAGAGGTTCAGGTGTTAAAATTGTTTCGAGCTGTTCTTGCTGATCACTCTGCATTCTTTTTAGAGCTTGGTACTTTTGTCTAATAATTTAGCAAGCTGCGTAATACGATGTTCTCTGTTCGACATCATACGACTGAATCCTGATTCTCTAGTTAAGAGCACTATTTATAGTCGGTTACTAGAGGCTGACAATAGGCTGACTACAGGCTTACTTGACGCTGACGTGACGCTGACTCAACGCTGACATGACGCTGACTAGACGCTGACTACAGGCTTACTTGGTCCTCACAGGTAGATGAGTACACTGACAGGACACTGACAGGACACTGACTGAATGCTGAGTACAGGATGACTTGGTCCTCACAGGTCGATGACTACAATGACAGGCTGCTGAGTACAGGCTGACTTGTCTCTCACAGGACGATGCAGACTATAGGTCGTATGTGTTGATGGGGCAGACTTGATGCTGTGTACTGGATGACTGTACGATGATAGCGCTGACTACAAATTGACCATGACAACGTCTCTGATGGTATCTCTATCCGGTTGTTTCACTGGCCAGCTGTGTCTCTTGTCTTTCTGCTGATCACCTAGCTGTTTTGTCTTAATTTCATCACACAAGGAGGCCACGAATGTAATGGTTCGCCAACAAGGAGTTTGCAAATATTTCAATGTAATATGAATAGATTGTGTAGTAAAGGCTTTGCTGAATCTGGTTTTTCCATCATCCTTGTCATTTTAATCAATAGACTATTTTTAGGCGTTTTGTTAAATTGTGTCATTTTTTAGTCATGTCAGCTAAGCTGTTGGAATATCGTTCACTATCTAAACGATTGACTTCTTATAAAAACTGGCCCATCTCCCACCCAATAAAACCTATACATTTGAGCATAGCAGGCTTTAGTTACACAGGTCATAATGATAAAGTACGATGTAAATTCTGTGACACATCAGTAAATAAGTGGTTGGCTACAGACATCCCGATGAAAAAACATAAAGCAACATGTTTTTTAGAAAGCTTTTTAGTGAAATAAAAAAATTAGTTTCCTACGAGGAACGGTTAAACACCTTTGCTAAATGGTCCGGCGACGATGCATGTCAGTACGCGAAGGCTGGTTATTTCTTTAATGGGTCAGCTTTGCGATTTGTAGCCATGACAGATGTATCTTCGTACGAAGTAAGATTAAAGACTTTTGAGTCACAACCCCGACGAGATGCTGAAGATTTAGCAAAGGAAGGCTTTTTTTATTCGGGTTTTAAGTACATAGTGCACACAGATATGTGTATATTATTAATGAGCGCAGAGGTTCGTGCTAACACTGATAAGTGTTGCAGAATCTGTTTAAAAGCTGAACTTCAAATAGTATTTATGCCTTGTAGGCATCTTGTCACATGTACAGACTGTGGCTACATTGTGGATAAATGCGCTATGTGTCGATGCGTGATAACCGATCGTCTAAGAATTTTTATGTGATACACAGCACTGCAGAATTTGCGTAAAATTACAAAGACATTGTTGTTTCAGATGGTATATGGAATGGTAAAGGTGTACCACTACATGAAATTGTTACTATGTATAAATTGTGGTGAGTATAAAGCATGTATGGGTCAACCCTATACACACAACCTCGTTCATTTTCGGTGTCATTTTTGCCGAATGGGCATGGATGGATTAAATCATTTTAAAAAATTTACAAACCGGGGTAATAAACGTACAACAACGTCTGCTAAAAAACAACCTATGCGTTAGCACACATCAAACTCTCTCTCTCTCTTACCCCACTCATGTCACACCTCGTCACAGCATGTCTCAGATACCCACAGCTCCTTTCTCTGCTACCCTCTGTACGCCTCTGCTACTCTCTGTACGTCTCTGCAACCCTCTCTGTTAGTGTACTGACATCTTTCAGTCTCGTCTCCTACTGCCTTAAAATCATGTCGACTGTGTTAAAATCATATTTTAGCAAAAATCACAATGAGTTCTCAAGATCTTGGTCACGTTTGTCAACCATTTAATTTCAAAGACACACAGGAGAAAATCAAAAAAGCGTAAGGCTATTTGTGATTTGCTATATATTTTAAAGAGAATAGTTTGGTTTTGAATATGAATTGTTTGAACACAGAACTTCAAATAGTGTTTATGCCTTGTATGCCTTGTAGGCATCTCGTAGCGTGCTTGGCTACATTGTGGATAAATGTGCCGTTGTATGATAGCAGATCAGAATTTTTATGTGACAAGCCTCTATAACTACTAAGTGACATGCCTCTATAATTACTAATGTGCCACAGAGTTTTTATCATGTAAAATATGTGTGCCCTTACAATTTTGTAGTCGCTTGTTTTCCTACAATGTAGTCGTTTGTTTTTTGTAATTTTTTGAAAAAATAATGCTTTAACGACTTACCTAAACAGCAAGTCTAGACAGTTTATACTTTTGAGCCTCATATTGATAAAAACAGAAAAACACGTATAAAAATGTAGATATTTTTAGATGAACCGTCGTGTTGTGATGGTGCACAATTATGCATGCATGCTTTTGTGTAGCACATGTAAAACGTATCAACCCTGTATAAATCAACCAGGTACGATCAATGTAGCAACGTTTCGTTGTCATGCTTGTCGTACAGGTGAAGATTCCAGTCGTAACGGTTTCTATAAAATGACTGTCAGAGATGCTCGACGTAAACGTGTTAAAACAAATAATTGTAAACAATAAGGGTATTCATATGCTTTTCTAACAACCAAGCATTCATACAATGTGTTTTTCCACTCTTTTTTGTTAGACATACAATCTTGACTATTGACATTCAAAGCAAACATTTATATAAACATTAATATAGATCTACTTTTTAGATTTCGAGGCGAAATCTTGAAAATATTTTTACTAGCCTAATCAGGTGTAGCGTGTGTCAAACATACCAAGCGTGTGTTAATCAACCTCTATCAACAAGTTTTGTATCTTTTCGGTGTCGTACAGGTGTACCGTCTAGTAATAAAACCTTCTATAAAATGGCTGTTAGAGTCGCACGCCGCAAACATGTTAGCACAGTATCTTCTACAAAAAACACATAAAAGGACATATTTCCTAGCAACCATACATTTATAACAATGTGTCGTTTTCTTATTTTTATTTTTTTAAATTTTTTTATCATCTAAAATGTGCTAACTAAACAATAAAGTTGCTCTTACACACTTCAAGACTGATGGCTGAAATCATTCGTGCGTGAACAGTTGTCGTGCTTACACGTGTATCTTAGAAGTTTAGTACAATCAATCGTTTTAAAAGACAATATTAATTATTTGAAAATTAGTTATAATTGTGGTTATAAGGGTGTTGTGAAAGCTTAGTGCATTCATATGGAAGTGGATGATGGGGGGAAACCCCCACCTCTACCGGATCCCCCAGAAAACTTAGATCTAGGAAATAATCAGATAAGTGGTTCAAATCATTTAAATTTAATTATAGATTCTCCTGCATTAAATCGAAATACTAAAGATAAAAAACATAAAAAACAAATTATATTAAAGGATAAGATAGTTGAGGCTAGTTCAAATCCAGAATCAAGTTTTTCCGTTCACAATAATAATGAAACGATCAAAAAAGTAAAAACAACATTCCTTTATCATTCTACTGATATAGGCCCGTTTCAGATTTACATTGAAAATAATATGGATAATTATACAGGCCAATTAAACGCAATAAAAATTGGAGAAATAATTTTAACTTCACATCCGGAATTAGATAAAAAAATAAAACAAATTCAATCGATAGGAAGAAATCGAATTCGGGTTTTTTGTAAGGATTATTTGAGTGCTAATGTATTGTTAAAATCTCACATTTTAGAAAATAAAAACTTGTCTGCATATATTCCTAAATTTTTAATATTTCTATTAGGAATTATTAGATTCATTGATAAAGATTTACCAGTTGAATATTTAAAAAATAAAATTAGGGCCTATGATTTTCATTGTAAATTTGAAGTGGAATTTGTTAAAAGAATGAACCGAAAAGTAAAAAACTCGGATAACGAAACAGAATTAATACCTACAAGTACTATTTTGGTTTCCTTTAAAAGTCAAACTTTACCTAAGTATATAGAGATTAACAAAGTTCTTTACGAAGTAGAAGTTTATAAACAAAGGGTTGTAATGTGTAATAATTGTTACCGCTATGGACATATTAGTAAACAATGTCGAAGTAAAATCAGATGTCTTAAATGCTCTCAGAATCATGACACAGTTACCTGCCCATCAGACGAATTTACAGTAAAGTGTTTTTCTTGTAATGGAAACCATTTTACTAATGATTTTAATGTATGCCCGGAGTACAACAGACAAGAAAAGATTAAACAAATGATGTCACAGACAAATTGTTCATTCAAGGATGCTAGTAGTAGTATTCCAAAAAAAAGTTATGCAGATATTGTATCTAAGCATTTACCTTCGAATGCTGTTGATAATAATATAATTAATTCTAATTCACAACAAAATTCCTCAAATTCAGTTAATGTTCATGTAACTTCAACATCGGCCAAGCCCGTTCCACAAATATCACACCAATCCAATACGCGATCCATTTTCCAAAGATCGAACTCCCATTCATACTCTCAAGCCCAATTAAATAACTTAACAAAAAAAGGTAAAAGATCTTATCCTTTATCTCCCGATCCTACATTTTCAGCGCATCAATCCATTATTAGTTCAGTTAATTTTCCTTTTAAGAAAGGGGGAATTTTGAGTTCAGAACAATATCAGTCCAATATTCAAAATGAAAATAAATCAGAAAATGTCATAAGAGAAACCGAAAATAATGAAATTGCAAATGTCATTTTTCAGATAGTTTTATCAACCATAAATACAATAACGCACAAAAATAAATTAGACATACAGGAAAACGAAATTACAAATATTATTAAAACTAGTTTAAATAACCTTTTTGAACATGGATCATATAACTCTATGTCAATGGAACCTTAAATCGGCAAATTCAAATAAAGAAAATTTACAATATTTGTTAAATGATCATAACATCGATATAGCTTGCTTGTCAGAAACTAGATTTACATCCAATAAATATTTTAATCTTCCAGGTTACAACATTGTGAGGGATGACCGTTTAGATCGCAATGGCGGGGGAACGGCCATCCTTATTAAATCAAAACTTTTGTATACAGAATTACCTATCTCTGTTTTACTACCTAATTGTAATCAATCATCCATTATTTTAAAATGTAATGATAAAAAAAATATTACCATTGTATCGCTTTATGTTCCACCAAAAACTAAAATTTCGTTGCATATTTGGGATCAATTCTTTAGTTCTTTTAATCCACCTGTAATTTTTACGGGAGATTTTAATTCACATAATATTGCCTGGGGTGGGCCAAACACAGACCACTATGGCATAACGCTTATGAAAGCTCTTGACCGAAATAATCTGGTATATCTCAACGATGGATCACCTACATTCATAGGAAATTATTTGCAATCTCATTCTGCTATCGATCTGACAATTTGTTCTCCTTGTATAAGACATTTACTATATTGGGACACAATAAAAGATCTTTATGGATCTGATCATCTACCATGCATTACACAAATATATTTGGCACCCAAAGTTAATAAATTACTATCTTGTAGAAAATGGAATATTAAAAAGGCAAACTGGGATATATATTATATGGAGTTTCAAGAACAGTTCAATAAAACAGAAGTTGGTGATTACAATTCTTTTATAAGAATAACTGAAAATGCAGCAAATCTTTCTATACCTAAATTTAAATCAAATAAAAGTTCAAATAAAAATAAACAATGGTGGAATGAAAAATGTCAATTTTTAGTACAGAAACGAAGAAACAGTTTGCATAAATATATGAACAATCCCACACTAGATAACTTGTTAGAATATAAAAGAACTGATGCTATAGCAAAAAAAAACCTTCAAACAAATAAAAAAAAAATAGTTGGGAAAATTATTGTAAATCTCTCAGCAGATCGGTACCTCTTAAGAATATATGGAAAAAGGTAAATAATTTTAAAAATCGAAAATATTCAAATCAAAATCAATCAGATCATGATGAATGGCTTGCTGAATTTCACAGCATTTTAACCCCTCCATATGTATCCCCTGACCCAACCTTTCTTGATTGTGTAGATATAAGAGAACATAGTATTAGTGAACATTATCTCACCAACCAGTTTTCACTTCAAGAATTATACATGGCACTCAAAAAATCTGCCAATACAGCTCCAGGTTCTGATAATATACATTATCCTATGTTGTTTAATCTTCCTAGATCAGGAAAAATTTTTCTTCTAAATCTACTAAATGATATTTGGTTAAACAAAGTCGAAATACCGTCTCAATGGAAAAATTACATTTTAGTTCCCATACTTAAGCCAGGAAAACCAAAAAATCATGCATCATCATATAGGGCTATATCTTTAGCATCATGTGTTCTAAAAACATACGAAAGAATGATAAAATCTCGACTAGAATTTTTTTTGGAATCTAATAATCTTATTCATAGTACTCAATTCGGATTTCGAAAAAAAAAGTCGACATATGAAAACCTGGGCACTCTCATTACAGATATTCAATTATCACTCTCCAATGACCAGTCAACATCAGCTTTATTTTTAGACATAAAAGGGGCATACGACAACGTGAAATTAGACATATTATATAAAAAAATGTGTCAGATGGGAATTCCCCAAAGTCTATCTAAACACCTATATACTCTATACAGTAATAGAAAATTATTTTTCAGAGAAAACCACTTATTCTCTGAATGCAGACAAACATCTATGGGTTTGCCACAAGGTGGTATATTAAGTCCTATACTTTATATTATTTACACAACTGATTTAGTTGTTGACATCCCACATAATATATCAGTTTTGCAATATGCTGATGATATTGTTATTTACACTCGTCACAAATCCATCGAGATAGGTCATAATCAACTCAATTATGCAATAAGAAATTTAGATAATTGGATTTTCAATAACGGCTTATCAATTTCCGAAGAAAAATCAGTATTAGTTACTTTTACGAGAAAAAGATTTCGGTGTCCTCACCAAATAAAATTATCAAAATATTTGTTTCCTTACAAATCTTCCACTAAATTTTTAGGAGTAATTTTAGATTGTAAATTAAATTGGAAAGAACAGATAAATTATATAATCAAAAGAACAGAAAATAGTGTTAATTTATTAAAAACTTTCGGTCATTCCTCCTGGGGAGGGGATCCAAAAATAATGTTACTATTTTATAGAACACTCGTTAGATCTATTTTAGATTACGGATCTTTATTTTACCATTCAGCTGCAGAAACAAATCTTATAAAAATAGATAAAATAAAAAACAAATGTCTTCGACTCAGTATTGGATACTTGGGAAGTACGCCTGTAGACGTTATGGAAACAGAAACATGCGAACCGCCATTGAATCTTCGGAGAAGATTTCTATCTGACAAATTCGTGTTAAAGTTAAGAAGTCAGAAATCCAAGTTATTGGTTAAAATATCTAGTTTAGCTGGTTTGGTCTTAACATCTAAATATTGGGATAAGAAAAAAGTACCATTATTAGTTGAAAGTTTTATTACCAATGTACAAAGATATGAAGAACTTTATTAATCCAATGGAATCCCTTTATGGAATTATTCTTATGAAATGTTTCTTTCTCCAGTTAAGACCCATATTAACGCTCGCTATTTGTGTCAAAACAATATTATTATACAAAAAGAATATTATCGGGATTGTATAGTAAAATGGAAAGAGTATGAAAAAGTTTATACTGATGGATCTAAATCGGAACATGGAGTTGGCTGTGCAGTTTATTATCCTTCCAAAAATATTAAGTTAATATACAAACTATCAGATATGATGTCAATTTTCAGTGCTGAGCTTATTGCCATAAAATTAGCAATTAATCTGTGTTTAGAACAAGAAGAAGATAAATTTGTCATATTCACAGACTCTAAAAGTTCGGTAGAAAAACTTAATAATCTGTGTTTGAATCCTAATTTAAATTACATTCTTCTTGATATTTTGGAATTGTATCAAAATGTATCAAGTAGAGGAAAACAAATTTATATATCATGGATAAAAGACCATTCAGGTATAGAAGAAAATGAAGAAGTGGACTATTTTGCAAAATATGGTGCAAAAAATGGAAGAATACTTAGATTAAAAATACCAGAGTCTGATTTTATTCCAATTTTTCGAAAGGAACTTAAGGAACAGTGGCAGATAAAATATAAATGTGGAGACAAAGGACAGTTTTTTAAGAATATACAACCAAAAATAAGGGACAAACCATGGTTTGAGAATACACGTAATCGATCAATTATTCGGATAATAAGTCGAATGCGCTGCAATCATGCACTATTTCCAGCTTATAAACATAAAATAGGTTTGTTAGATAATAATAAATGTCTATGTGATGAAATTGCCGATTTACAACATATTCTTTTAGAATGCCCGTTAAAAAAATTAGAAATTGATCAGTTTTATCAAAATTTAATATCGTACAAAATAAAATTTCCAATAAATGTTTCAAATCTATTGACATTAGAGGATAATAGTATCTACAACATCATATATCAGGATGTAAAATCTACTAATATTACTTTGTAAGCAGTATTGCGACATATGAATAAATTTGTAAGCCTAAAACGAAAAAAAAACAAACAAAAAAAAACAAAAAAAAATAAAAAAAAATAAAACAAAAAAAAAACAATATATACAAAAACAAAAAAAAAACAATATATAAAAAAAACAAAAAAAAAGAAATCAAACCGATAAATGAATAATATTAAACAATAAAAAAAATACTAATAAAAAGAAATTAAAAATAAAAATAAAAGAATAGTTACAACGTTATATATATACTGATATCAAAAAAAAAAACATTAAAAATGAAAATAAGTAACCAAAATATTTAGGCATTTACTAACACACAAAAAATATTGTATCCCAATTTAACATGTATAAAATATTAATATGTATATAATGTAAACAATGGAAATGGATGATAAAACTATAAGAAAACTTGACTGGCCTTTTGGCTTTGCCAGTGCCATTAACTTAGGAAAAAAAAAGAGATGGCTGAAATAGTTACATAGATTTTTTATTGTAGAAAAAATGATAACCGCACATCTACTGTACCCTGTAATCATCAAGCGCTTGAGCTCTTTTGACGAATGGATGCCCAGCCACCCCATCAAATCGATAGTACTAGCTGTTGCTGGTTTCTATTATACAGGTGTAAATGATAAAGTCTTATGTGCTTTTTGCGGTGTTGTTTATAATAAATGGATTGCAGATGACATACCGTTAGATAAACATAAAGACGATTGTTGTTTTCTGACTGCATATAAACAAGCTCAAAAACTGTGGACTGTCGAAGAACGTCTAAAAACTTTTACAAATAGGAATATTTCTGCTAAAAAACACGCAGAAGCTGGTTTTTTTTATGAAAATGGTAAAACTTATTATATAACGAATAAAGACATTACTTTGATGAGTGTTCGATTAGCAACATTTCACAACAACAGTACTGGTTCGCGTACTCCTCTACGTAATTATAGTGAAATCAGAGCAGCTGCATGCAATTTTATACATACAGGCCCATTTAAACGAACTATAACTACGGATCTTTGTATTATCATTGATATCTTCAAAAATGTGGAAGACACTGAGGTAAACGCAAATGTGGAAACACAAGACACTTAGGTAAACAGAGAGGCGAATCAACGTATTATATGTAAAATTTGTTTAAGTAGGGAAATTAACACAGTCGCACTACCTTGTGGACATGCCACATCTTGTCTAGACTGTTCTCGTTTACTTAACAACATCTGTTGTCTATGTAGAACACCCGTAGAATGCACACCAAGACTTTATATATAATATATCTAATGTTGACTCATTGTTATGTAATGATTGGTTGTTAGTATAGGCTAACTTGTGTATCATGTAAGATCTTCGCAGAATGACCTACATGATTACTACCATAAAGTCTTAATATGGTTTTACGAAGATCTTACATAGATATACAGTGTCGTTGCCATGTGGTTATCCAGCAACGTGCTTAGACTGTTGCGACTTGTTGCTTATGTCGAACCCTCCCCCGTAGCTTTCACGACATGACTTTATATTGAATGTTATACAACCGTATTGTCTGTATTTTTTCTGCGGTTTATTAGTCCTTTGTAGTATTTATATTGTTACAAAAAACAGGCACCTAAATCGGTAAAAGAATCTTTTGTTTTTGTTCTAGTAACATGGCTTGTACTGTAACACTTTTGAATCGCCGATATGTACGAAAGTTTGACGCGTATTTACATACATACTCTTGCACCACACCACGCACAAACAATACTACAGAGGACTTGCTCACTACATTAAATAGTTGTTTAGAAGATGTAAAAATAAAACCAAACTATGTAATAGGTGATAAAATTAGAATTATTGCTAGTAACCCGCGCTTTAATCAGACCCTTTCAACAGCAGCGTCTACTTCTACCACATTTGGTAGTTTATTAGATCTAATTAAAAACGTCTTGACATCTGACGAGTCGGTCGATATTCACGAAACAACGTTTGACATACAAGTGCTGAAATTACCTAGAGGCTGTGGTCGTACCACTACCTTAAATTTAGCGAGAAACCGTCACACCAAGCGAAGTATAACTGTAATTCGTAACAGTGATAATTTGTGTGTCTTAAGAGCCATAGTCGTTGCTTAACCATCTTAAACCACTCTTTAACATCTAGACAAATAGCAAACCTACGCCAAGGTCGCCAACTTCAAGGAGTGCTAGCTCGTAAACTATGTGAAATTTTGGACATAGATGCAGCTGTTGGTTGTTCTCTGAAGGATATTCAGCGAGCTGAGCAACTGCTTTATGTACAAATTAAAATTGTTTGTGCAGAGAACTTCAATTCGGTTATTTATGCAGGACCGCCCAAACCCACACTATTATGCTTGTATAAACTAAAAGACCATTATGATGTCATTAATAATATGGCTGATTTTTATGGGTGTGTGTATTATTGTCATAAAAGCGACACATGTTACCAAAACAAACATAAACATCGTTGTAAAAAGTCTGTAATATGCGATATGTGTAATCAGCCCGTGCATAAAGAACAACACAAAATTTATTGTAACAACTGTAATAGATACTGTTTTAATGAGGAGTGCTTGCAGAATCATCGGGATGTGTGTGCACTTGTGCATAAATGTACAGGCTGTAACAAAGTGATACAGAGGAATAAAAAACATCACTGTGGGTTTAGCACATGTGCAAACTGTTTCCAGTGGGTGGAAACCTCCACACATAAGTGTTACATGCAGAGAAAGCTCGCCAAAGGAGGTATTTGCTCTGTGCCATGCACGTGCAACAAACATTCTGATCAATTAAACACAGGGTGCAAAGCAAATTACAAACACCCTACCATCTGCACCGTACCGTGTGCCTGTAACGGCCTTACAGATGTCTTTGTACGTAGATGTACTTACACAGAAAAATACCTATTTTTTGACTACGAAACAATGCTTGTTGATGGAGTACATGTACCTATTTTAATAATAGCACACGATTTTGATGGAAATAAATTTGTTTTTAAAGATAACAACGAGTTTTGCCAATGGTTCATTTCTGAGAAGCACCGTGCATACACAGCGATTGGGCACAACGCTAAAGGTTACGACTCCTATTTTATTTTGAAGTACTGCGTAAATAACACAATAAAACCCTATACTATTTACAGTGGTTCCAAGCTGATGCTGTTAACAATACCGCACCTTGCTTTAAAAATTATAGATAGCTCTAATTTTGTCTGTGGACCATTAGCAGGTTTCCCTAAAACTTTTGGTTTGACCGAGTTGAAAAAGATTATTTTCTTCATTATTTTAACAAACTAGAAAACCATTCATACATTGGACCACTCCCTGACACATCTTATTACAGTCCAAATACAATGAAACCCTCACAAAGAGAAACCTTTATAAAATGGCATGCTGAGCGCGTGCAAGAAGCATATGTATTTGATTTTCAAAAAGAACTTCATGCTTATTGTGACTCTGATGTCGATATTTTGCGACGTGGTTGTTTAGAACTTCGTAAAGAATTTTTAACCATTGCCAATATTGATTGTTTTCAGTACGTTACGATAGCTAGTACATGTTTAGCCATTTACCGGTCGAAATATTTACCCCGCAATCAAATAGCAGTTGTTGAAAAAACAGATATATACAGCTCTGCAGCCGTTTCATGGCTATCACAGTTTCCAGGCGTGCAACATGCACTCAACGGTGGAGAAGTAACAATTTGTGGAGCAAAAGTTGATGGTTTCTGTAAAGAATCACACACTGTGTACCAGTTTCATGGTTGTTTTTGGCACGGTCACCCAGATTGCTTTAAGAACGACACAATAAACCATGTCAATAATGAAACTATGGGTGATTTGTACGAGAAAACAATGAGACGCTCTAATCAATTACAAGACGCCGGTTACAACCTAGTAGAAATGTGGGAATGTGAATGGATAAAAGAATGTAAAAATATGCCTCAAATTGTTGAACCCTTAAACCCCCGTAATGCTTTTTACGGCGGTCGAACAAATGCTACAAAATTAATGGTATATGGTAAAAAACTTCGGTATATCGATGTAGTATCTTTGTATCCAACCGTCCAATACTATGACGCTTATCCGGTGGGTCATCCTCTTAAGATCTACAATCCTGTTGCTTATGATTCATCGTGGTTTGGTCTTATTCAGTGCACTGTTCCTTCTCCTAGACAACTGTATCATCCTGTATTACCGCTAAGAACAACAAAGATATTGTTTCCTCTCTGCAAACAATGCATAGAAGACATGCCCGACACGTGCCTTCATACGGATTCTCAAAGAATGTTTTCAGGAACATGGACAACGTTGAAGATGAAGAAAGCTTTGGAAAAAGGCTATCAAATCACCAGTATTAGCGAGGTGTGGCACTTCGAGCAAACAACTAGGGAGTTGTTTAAAGGATACGTAAAGGACTTTATGAAAATAAAATTAGAAAGTAGTCCACATACTTGTACATCAAACGATGAATATGCTCTGACTGTGAAAACACAAATGGGAATAAATTTAGATCTGTCTAAATTCTCTGTTAACCCAGGTAGAAGAGAGGTCGCTAAACTCTGTCTAAACAGTCTATGGGGTAAATTCGGCCAACGAGTGAATTTGTCCCAGACCGAATATATCACTAACTGCAAACGATGGTATGAAATACTATTGGATGACACACTAGATATTACTAACTGTTTATTCTTTGATAACGACATGGCTCAGGTAACATTTTGCGTGAAAGAACAGTTTCTGGAAAAATCTACCCAAACAAATGTTTTTATTGCAGCGTTTACAACAGCCAATGCTCGCTTAAGGTTGTACAACATGCTCGAAAAACTGGACGAAGCAGTTGTCTATTTCGATACGGATTCTGTAGTGTACATTGATGATGGTCTTAACACAGTCGAAACGGGTGAACTGTTGGGTGATTGGTCAGACGAATTACCGGTCGATGACTATATCATTGAATTTTTTTCCACTGGCCCTAAGTCTTACACTTTTAAGACAAAGCTAGGCCGCGAAGTAACTAAAATTAAAGGGTTTACACTAAACTATGAAAATTCTTTATATCTAAATCGCGACGTTCTGGTTGATATAATTACTGAAAAATTAGACAATACTGTTTTATATTATGATCAAATATGTAGAGACGTGCATACTTAAAATATAGTTACTACCGAGAGAGTTTCTAAGACATTCCGCATAGACTATAACAAACGTAGAACATTACCAGAAAATAACAGAATAATAATAAACCCCTGGGGGTTCTAATAACATTCTAATTTTATCACCTAGTCTTTTGTATGTATACTCATCATACCTAGTTATCTCTTTTGTTATTGTAGATAATGGCTTTGTGGTATACAACAGGTACGTGTAGAGGCGTGAGGTGTACACCTCTGTACACAGCTGTTCTGGATGAGTGCTGGGACGATGAATGGCACGAATCTCCACTGTACCACATCAGACGTAGATACTTGTCTCTACACTTAGGTGATGACACCCAACAGACGGCTATCAGTGGAGATTCGTGCCATCCCGAGCCGTATGTGGATGAGAACTGGGACAATGAATGGCACGAATCTCCACTGCACCACATCAGACGTAGATACTTGTCTCTACACTTAGGTGATGACACACCCAACAGACGGGCGGCAGTGGAGATTCGTGCCATCCCGAGTCGTCTGTGGATGAGAACTGGGACAATGAATGGCATGTGTCACCCTTGCCATACATTAAAGTCGGGGCATTATTTAAGAACATTATTCGGGAGCAGCCCCCGAAAATGTCGAAGGCACAGAAGAAGCGCTTTCGCATGGCAGAGCGTGAACGTCACAAAATAATGTTCTTAAATAATGCCACTGCTTAACAAGGTTTAATTAATTTTAGTTAATTAAGTTTTTAGTTAATTTTTTTAGTTAATTTTAATTTTGGTGTAGTTTAGTAGTTTGTAGTTTTAGGTTTTAAAGTTAATTGTAGTTGTGTTCATTTTTTGGTTTTTAATATAGTTATTTGACACCTGAAGTAGTCTTTCATTCATAGGTAAGACCTTTTTGTTTGTAGCGTGGCTTCCACCGATGCGCTATTAAGACGTTTTGACATGTCAACTCATCTCGATACACACGACATTCTTATTTTTACATTATAACCTTAACTCTTAAGTTAATTCTTGTTTGTACTTAGCACTCTCATACATATTTTAAAACACAGAGCTATGGCTGATGATTATTGTATTGACGACTACGATTTATTGGTGGATGATTTAGAGATATTAAAATTGGCTCAAGAACTAGAAAATAGCATATTACGGGAGTTGCTAATATGTACTGAAACATGTAATATTGTATTTTGTTGTAGCTGTAACAACTATATTCTGGGTACTACCAAACCCGTATCCTGTTTTTGTACTAGTTGCAATGAAATAAATATGTTTGAACCTTATTCACGTTGTTTATATACATACCTACCATCAGACTTTCCTCTTAACGAATAACGCTTAGGATTTTACGTAAAGACATGACGTCTTTAGGATATATATAAAGACACCTATTTATGCATGTGTTTTATTTACAGACAGTCACACTTGTGTTTCAGGACACCATGAATGGTCCTTGGCTGCTGCATACCTTGCATACACGTCACGTTAAAAAGTTTAATACCTACATTACCACTTATCAACTTCACAATGTGAAAGAAGGTGGTGGGTTAAACGATGTACATGACTCTTTGCAAACCACCTTGAGCGATGCTTTACAAGATGCCAAAAAGCTGGCTAATTATAAACCTGGTGACAAAATACGTATAGTGGCTTTTAATGATAAATTTAACACACCTGTATCCACAACTATGTCCAGTAGCACCAATATGTGCGCTTTACTGGACAAAACAGAAGATATCATTACTTCTGACCAAACTGTTGGCTTACATAAAACAACTTTTGATATACAAATTATGAAAACTGCTTAATATATGCTGTTATTTTTTTAATGTAATATACTTTTAAACATTATACTTTGTTGTTATTTAAAAAAACATAATGTATCCTCTATATGTTACTGACTTCAGATCCTACTACATTCTGCGGAGGAATTTGCGGCACAATTGGTCTCATTTAGCATAATTAGAGCCGCTTCTTTGATTTTTCTTTTTACCATCCGTTTCTTTTAAGACCACATTTGAATTATTCCAGTGAACCCTATGGATCCCATGCGTGCTTACATATTTCAGATCTATCAAATTCTCTTTAATATAAGATTGATTTTTATCTTAACATATTCGTTACCACCTCCCCTTTCCATCGATACCTCACACGTTGTACGCTGCGCCGTTTGGACGTTACAAGCTTAGTGCCGTTTTGGCAATGCTTTTGTGTTTTATTTTTATATTGACATATTCGTTACCTCCTCCCCTTTCCATCGATACCTTACACATTGTTATACGTTGAGCCGTTTAGACGTTTCAAGATTAGTGCCCTCTGGCATTGTATTTTGCTTTTGTTTTTGTGTTAATGTATTCGCTACCCTCTCTCCGTTCCAACGAGCCCTCGTACGTCACGATCGGACCAATAGAAACAAAGATATGACGTAATGCTGTTTTGGCACAGTCTTTGCGTTTTATTTTTGTCTTAACATATTCGTTACCACCTCCCCTTTCCATTGGTACCTCACACGTTGTTGTACGTTGAGCCATTTGGACGTTAGCCGATATCTTGTGACGTCAGAGTGGGAGTGACAAAGCCTTATCTCAACACACGAACAACATACTGTTAGGTGCCCCATTAGACGCATGAATAGCCACACCCACCCTGCGGCGCCATGACAACCCTACGGTGCCAACCACACGACAACCCTGCGGTTTCGCGCCAACCACACGCCCTGCGGTCAAGTGGTGCCAAGTGACACTGGTGCCAAGTGACCCGTAACTACTTATACCGACCACGTTAATAATTACAACGTTTTATTAGGAATGCAAAACCAAAATAGGTTATCTCGGTTATCACTTCATGAGGAACAACGAAAGATATGGATTCTTCCTCTTTAAGTTCCATCTTCTATTGAAGGTTGGAAATCATCATGCCTATGCGGACTCTGTTGACTGCCGCTCTAAAAAGTTCTGCACTACTGCATGTAAACCATTCCCTTAAGTTCTTAAGCCAGGATATTCTTCGTCTTCCTACATTTCGCTTTCCTTGGATTTTGCCTTGCATAATAAGTTGTAATAATGCGTATTTTTGCTCTCTCATCACATGTCCTAAGTACTCAAGTTTTCGTCTTCTGATAGTTAATATTATTTCCGCCTCATTTCCTATCCTTCTAGTTACTTCCACGTTTGGCATTCTTTGGATCCATGATATTCGTAGGATTCTTGTGTAACACAAAAATTCAAAGGCGGCCTTCAAATCAAACTTATTTAGATGGACTTGTTTTAGTGTCTACGCTTCTAAGCCATAAAGAAGAGTAGAGAAAACGTAACATCGAAGCATTCTCAGACGTAGTTCTAACCTTATATCCCGACAACAAAGAAAAAGTTATGGATTGCTCCAACTAATTTTACAGAGAAAAGTAGAACGAAAACAGGGCCAAAAAGGCGAAGGATTTCCTGGCTGAAGAATCTACGTGCGTGGTTCAACACAACAATGAAAGCAAAAAAAGCAGTGTACATATTGCCATGATGGTCGTAAACATCCGAAACGGACAAGCACTATAAGAAGAAGAAATTTATTCCTTATATTTATTAATATTGTTCTGTAGCCATTTTCTTGTGGCATCTTATGTAATTTACTATTTTGTTTGGGAATAAGGCCACAATTTAAGTTTGAAATTAAATTTATATCAAAATACAAAACATTAATGTTTGATTTCCGAAGTGGAAATCGAAACGTCAAATAAATTTAATTTTAACTTAAATTGTGGCTTTATTCCCAAATAAAATAGTAAACTTATATTTATTAAAATAAATCAACAAAAGCATACTTACTTGCAGAGTTAAGCCGAAAATAGAATGAAAACACAGGTACAATGGCACAGTTTTAGGTCTAAATTAACACTATAAACAAATTTATCCACACAGTTTAAATTAACACGACTGAGGTTTTGGCGGTCAGACTAGTGGGACGTGTGTAGTGTCGCTCCGAAATTAAATTCCAATTTTGGGTGGTTTCAAGTGTAATCTGCATGCAAATTAGTGTAAAGTGTATTTAAAAAGGACCTTTGTGTAAGTAAATAATCAGTTATCTGATTTTGAACGGTATTAAATTAATAGTTAGTTTTAATTGCCCTACGGATAAAAGTGAAAGTTCTGAGTGGTCGAAACGAGTTGAGCTATTTGCGCTGGACGGGTGAGTAAGAACGATAAACAATAATAATTATCAACAAAAACAATAGGTCTGTTATTCAGATTTCGGTAAAACTATACAGAATTATAAAGGCTGAATTTATTTGCTGTGTTGATATTGATTGTATTTTTATATTTACAAGTGGTAGAAGTCGAAACTGGTTAGAATCGAGAATAATTGCTAAAATTTAACTGTAGAGGTAGGCGCGGCGCTTGTCGAGATCCGTAACCGTTACTTATAATATATATATTTATAAATACTTTAATTATTTGAATAAGAAGAAAGATGGCGGATGGTAAGGTTGATGAAGATGGTAAAAGAAAAAGCAAAGAGGAGATAGACTTATCTAGCAGAAGCAGAAAAGTGAGCCGAACGCCAGACAGGTCGAAACCAACAACGAATGAAACCAGCAGCCAGAACGAAATGATGGAACTAATGAGAGAAAAAGCAAGTGATAATAAAAAGAAAAACAGGGATCTGGAAGAGATAAAAAATATAATGGGTAATATGATTGAGGAACTAAAAGAAATTAGGAAGGAAAATAGTGAATACAAATTGCAAATGGAAGAAATAATAAGAGAAAATGAAAATCTAAAGAAAGAAATGACAACGATGAAACAAAAAATAGATAAAATAGAAATAGCCTTGGAAGCATGTTAGAAAGAAAAGAAGAAAAATAACCTAATAATGAGAGGCTTACCAATAGACACAATAGAAGTAGAGCAACTGGAGAACTTCATAGAAACAAAAATGGGAGTAAAATCAGAAATAAATAGGGTAACAAAAGATAAATGAAACAATGTGTGTTATCGAATGTAAAAAATTCGAAGATAAAATGAAAATACTGAAAGCCAAGGGTAAACTAATAAACTATAAGCAACATAGAGTATATATAGAATGTGACCTAACATTAAAAGAGATAGAGATACAAAGAAATCTTAGGAAGATAGCAGCAGATGAAAAAACTAATGGGAAAAGGACAAAAATTGGATATGGTTTCATAATTATAGAAGGCATTAAGTGGAAATGGAATCAAAAAACAAGCCGGATAGAAAAAATAACATACAATACAGAACCAACTGGTTCAAAAACTAGCTGAAAAAAAAACACAATGACGGACCGAGAAACAAAACAGGCACAGAACAGGGACATGAGCAGATCTAAAGATAATAACACAAACGGAAGTAAAAACAAATTGAAGTACAACTTAAACACAGAAAAGAACCAAACAATTTGGAAAATGGCATCATGGAATGTGAGAGGTATAAATGGGAAGGAAATAGAACTGGGGGAAGAAATTAGAGATAAGAACATTGAAATAGTAGCTATAACAGAGACAAAGAAAAAAGGAAAAGGATCAATAATATTAGAAAACGGAATGTTACTAATATACAGTGGAGTGGAAGAAACGAAGAGAGCTCAGGCAGGAGTAGCGTGCATGATAAAGAAGGAGAGTATCAACAAAATAAAAAATTGGATATATTACAACGAACGTATACTAAGAGTAGACATAGATATGGATACAGAGGAAACCAATACAAACCTAATCATATGTTATGGACCAGATGAAGACGCAACAAAAAACGAAAAGAATGAATTCTGGGACAAATTACAAGAAGTGATAAATGATTGTACAGAGAAAATTGTGATCACAGGAGACATGAACAGCAGAGTGGGGAAAGAAACAGAAAAATGGAACAATGTCATCGGACCTTATGGGGAGGACAAACTAAACAAAAATGGAAAATTACTACTCGAATTCTGTCTAGACAATAACCTGGTGATTATGAACACACACTTCCAACATAAAAGGATACACAAGATCACAGGAGAAGTCAAATCAAGAGACGAACAATCAATTATAGACTATACTATAGTGCAAAAAACAGAGAAGAACTGGATAAGAGACGTAAGGGTAAAAAGGAGTTATGAAATTGGTAGTGACCACTATCTACAAGAAACCGCATTCAAAAGCAAAAGAAAAGAAATAAAAAGAAATGAAAACATAAACAGAAAACACAAAGAAATAATAAAAATTTATAAACCAAGGGAAAAAACAACGAGAATAAGATACTCAGAAGGACTAGAGAAAGAGATGGACAATGAACATGAAATAACAGAAACAATAGAAGAAGACTGGAGAATATTTTAAAATGCGACGATAAAAACAGCTAAATCAATATGTGGAACCACAAGAAATAACAACAAAGGGAAACGAAGATCTTGGTGGAACGATGAAGTGAAAAGAGAAATAAAAGAAAAGAAGAAATTATGGAAAGAATACATCCAAGACAAAACACAACAAAAATATGAAAATTATAAGAGACAAAGAACAAAAGTTAAAGAGATAGTTAAGAAAGAGAAAAAGAAAAGTTGGGAAAAATTCGGGGAAAAAATGGAAGAAAACAGCACAGAAAACGTAAAATTATTTTACAGAACACTGAAAAACCTACAAATCTACAAAACAATAATAAACGACGATAAGACAATAATGGAAAGATGTAGGGAACATTTTCAGCTGATACTGAATGGAAATCAAGCGATTACAATGGAGAAGGAAAGCCACAACAGGAGAGTATCCATGAGAAACACGGAAAATCCAGAAACTATAGAAAAAGAAGAACTGGAAGAAGCAATAAGAAAGATAAAGATTGGAGAAGCACCAGGAAGCCATGAAGTAGCACCAGAAATGATGAAATATATAGGAGTAAAAGCAAAAGAAAAATTGTTATACATATATAACCTAATATGGAAGAGAAAAGTAATACCCAGAGAATGGACAAATGCAGTAATTATACCTATATACAAGAAAGGAAACACAAGAGACTGTAGGAACTATAGAGGTATATCACTACTATGTGTAGCAGCAAAAGTATACGAAACCATAATAGAAAGGAAAATTAGAAAAGAAATACAACATTTACAATTACATTACAATTAGAGGATGTACAAAGTGGATTCAGGAAAGGACACAAGACCATATATTCACCATGCAACAAGTAATAGAAAAAGCCTTAAAGAAAAATAAAGAAATACATCTGAGCTTTATAGACATGGAAAAAGCATTCGACTCAGTCAAAAGAAAAGATATATGGGAAAGCCTAAAGAAGAAACAAGTAAGTAAAGAACTGATAGAAGCAACAAAGAGTATATACATGAAAACAACAAATACAGTAAGAATGTTAAATATACAGTCAGAACCATTTGAAACAACCCAAGGAGTTAGACAAGGGGAAGTCTCAGCCCAGTACTATGCATAAATGTAATAGATGAGATAGTGAAAGAATGTAAAAAAAAAATTAAGAAATACTGCATCGGTTGGAACAGAATGCAAATGATAAATGCTGAGATGTGTATATTTGCAGACGACATAGTATTAATTGCGGAAACTGCAAAAAACTGAAATACAACTTAGAGAAATGGAACCTAGAAGCAAGCAAATACAACTTAAACGTAAACAAAGAGAAGACTCAAATAATAAAAATATCAAGGAAACAAGGGAGGGAAGATCAAATAGAAGTAATGATAGACCAACAAAAAATAATACAGACAAATTCATACAAATACTTAGGAACAGTAATCAACAACAAAGGAGACATCGAGGATGATCTTAACAACAGAATGGAAAACACAGGAAAACTATTCCAAGCACTAAATAGAGGATTCCTTAATAACAAAGAAATATCAACAAAGACCAAGATGACAATATACAAAACAATATATAGACCTACAGTGACATATGGAGCAGAAAATTGGATATTAAACAAAAGACATCAGAGCAGAATTCAGGCAGCAGAGATGAAATACCTCAGAAGAACGATAGGAGTTAAAAGAACTGATAGAATCAGAAATGAAGAAATAAGAGAAAGACTCAAAATCAAACGGATACTCGAGTCAATCAAAGAGAAAAAATTGGCATGGTTCGGACATCTAACCCGGATGGACAATAATAGACAAGTAAAAAGAGTGTGGGACGCCAAACCAATAGGGAAGAACAGAAGAGGAAGACCCATTAAAGAATGGAACAGTGACATCTCGCAGATACTGCAGAGTAAGGGTAAGACTTGGCAGGAAGCAACACAGATGGTATCCAATAGGAAGGAATGGAGAAAGTTCGTTAAGAGCTAGGACACCTCAGAAGACTGACAAATATTGTAATTTAATGAATTGTATTGTAAACGGCCCAACACCGAAAGGTACAATTGGGTCTACTGATTAAGTAAAGTAAAGTTAAATTAACACTATAAACAATATTTATCCACACAGTTTCAATATAACTCTATTAATATACGAAAATACGAAACGTAACTGAGAAACATATTAAGTCGGTTCGTCACTGTTAAAATTGAAAAACGTGAACATTTAATTTCTAACCAATGACAAAACTCGGGACTGCTATGACGACATCGTCACACCTACCGACCGCGTGTACCGACTATTCATGTTGAAATCGGATGAACCTTACATATAAATTTTGGTGTCTTTGTGGACACATTCGACACTCCCCAAGAAAGAATTGATTTATTTTTACACTGGAAATGTTTCAAGGTTATTTTACGAGCTGAAGTGTCTAACGAGAATTTTGGTTTGTTCGGTGGTATGTAGTGGGACGCGCGGGGAAAAATGCCGGTACATGAGAGTCGATCGAAGGTCGAATGGTGAGGTTGGAAAATTTGGTCAAACGGAACGGTCGTTGTTATGTAGTGATCGGAAGCCGGCAAAATTTGTTGAAAATAGTGGAACTTTACTCTATGTAATATGTCGGATTTGGAGGAGAAACAAATATTACTATGTTCCAAGAGATTTATGTCAAATACAACAAATTTAAAAGGTCAATAAGATGATGATAAGATGATAAAATGAATTTGGTTTCGAAAATTAGTTTACGGATTTTAATATCAGATGTCGCTATTTGCGTCCATACGAAGCCATGTTAGAGTTGCTTCCTAAGACAAAGAAGATTTATTTTCACGTTCAGAGCAACTGTGAATAGCCGTTTTGAAGAGCCCTTTAGGGCGAAATACGTATAAGCGGATACACAGACGCACTGTACGTGAAATCATATCTTAACTGTATTTTTCCTCGTAAATAAGATGGTTATAGTTTTTTAAGAAGCTGTTTCCAAGGTTTGCATTTAGTGCCACTTCAACCTCACTTATTTGTCCCTGGTCGTCTTTCCAGACCATTGAAGCAGTTTTTTTTTGTTCGTGTTCAGAGATTTCCCATCCAGTTCTACCCCCAGAAATTTTAATAAATCCGGTCCGTTTTTAGTGAAATCAAGGTAACTTTTTTTAAAATCTTAAAGTAAAAATAGACATTTTTTAAATATAAATAATAATTGCTTTCATTAAAATTTAAAAATATTGTAATAATTAAAATTGTAAGTTTTAGGGCGTGGTTTTAGCTCTCATTTTATTTGTTCTATTTTTAAATTTGGCGTTGACAGATGATAGCTTAGTATCATTTTCTTACACTAGTTTGTTTTGTTTTTGAAAAAGGTTAACCTCGATACATAGTTTATTTAAAAAGATATCTTTATTTGTAATAATTTTTTTTGTCACAGTTTATAGCCCAGTATTTTTATGTAAGTTTTTTAGCATCTAGTTTTTTACGGATTTTGTAAACAAAATGGACATGTAAGTTTTTCTTTGTTATTTTATATTTATCTTTGTAATTATTTATATAGTAAGTATTTTGCATTATCTGTATTTGTAACTGTTTGTGGTGAGACAGTAATAAATGTTTAATTTATTTCTCTGAATCATTTTTTTCTATTTATTTAAAAAAAGTCTTCTAACCTCTTGTTACCAATTAAGTTAGTGAAAGCTAAGGAAAAGCTAATTGTTGCTAATTAAAAAATGGAGAGAGCTAATTGTTGCAAATGAGAAGAGGAAAAGCCTGAAATGGTGAAGCCAATATTAGAAATTATGTAAGATTTCAGGTTAAATAAAATTAATTAATAATTATTTAAATAAAAGGTTAAATAACCGAGAATGTAACCAATATAAAAGAAAATATAAAATTTACTGGAAGCACTACAATAGAATAGGCTTAGCTCAAGAGAATGAGAGTTATGCTCAGAGAGGAGGTTGGCACGTTTGCTTGCCTGTAGTAACTTAGGGTTAAATTAGATCAATCCTAAGATGATCTTTATATGGGCGCCAGGGTGAATTTAAAATATCACTCCAATTAGGGATATATGTAGTTATATACTAACTGAAAATAAAAGATAATAGGGAACAAATGAAAATCTGAAATGCTTTATACACTATATTACAATCCTACTGTGCTATCCCAACCCTATACTTATATACACAAATAATGATTAAAATATATCCCCAAAATATATATTTACAAGAAAAACAGTTACTAAAAATAGGACCCAAAATATAAATATCTAACAAGGTTTGATCTGAACAGTCCTCTAACAATGAGGAAAAAGGTAAGTTAATAATATTTAAATAACTCACATGGAGTAAATGGTAATTAAAATATAAACTAATTAAATACTTATACAGTTACAAAAGGGCAGCTTAAAAATCTGAGACTAGTCAGTTAAGACACTAGAACAACACATACATCAATTCGATATATGAGGTTACATACAAATTGGATAATATATCCTGACAACCTATTAAGTGTAATATAAAATATTAATAAATAAATAAATTTAAAGTAAATAGGGAATAACATTAACCAAGTGAAAGGATTCAAAAAAAATTGAGGGTACTAACCAGGTATTGTGCACAATGCTGTTTCGTAAACCCACTTAGGCT
Source organism: Diabrotica undecimpunctata (assembly GCF_040954645.1). Taxonomy (NCBI): domain Eukaryota; kingdom Metazoa; phylum Arthropoda; class Insecta; order Coleoptera; family Chrysomelidae; genus Diabrotica; species Diabrotica undecimpunctata. Next base: position 86,628,854 of record NC_092804.1, read on the forward strand.
GAAGGCCTAAGTATCCAAGATATATATATATATATATATATATATATATATATATATATATATATATATATATATATATATGGCATAAAGTGGACTCCGCCCATGTTAAAATTCAGGTTTAAGTGAGCCCCGTGGTCAAGTGGACACCGATATACGGAGCTCACTTGATCATTCCCTAATATTGGTTCTGTCCCCTGATACCTGATATCTTTCGTACTCGTGGTTACTTTCTGCACACACGATGACCTCTATTAACATAAGTGACCATCTGAAAGGCCAATATATGTTCAATCTAAAACTCACTTCGCTGGTTTATCCCTTTCGACTTGGGTATTACGACTAAAAGTAAATAAGCAATAAGAATATAAGTGAACTATACTTAAACCAAGTGATAGAAAAAAGAATATTATATTATATATTTACTTGGAAATTATTAACCTATAAAATTAATAAGATACAAAAAGACAATTATTTAAATGTAGCTTATACAAGCGACAAAGAATTTAAAACAATAACACCGAACATGAAACTGTAAAACTGGTTTTTACGAAACCAATACAAGAAATAATATAATTCTTGAAAAGAATCAAGTTACCATAGGGTGTTGCCGAGAGGGGGCATTTGGGCCTGTAGGACCCATCGTCGGCTCTTCGGGCTTCTTCCTATCCCCGGAATTGGATCGGGTATTCACCATCTTTGGTTTGTAGCTGGTAGAAAGGTTAAATACTACCGCTGTTATAAATAACAGTTCCAGTGACAAATATCTGTTATAGGTAACGGTTCCAAGGAACAGTTACAAAGTAACAGAGCAAAAATGGAAAACAGATAGGTAAAAATGATCTAAGTATTACTTGACTTACGGAAGAAATAACTTAGTAAACAATTAAATTAAATGGTATAAAAATATAATGCAAAGAAAAAAAATGTTTCTAAGTGTTTCTTGACTTACGGAAGAAACAACTTAGGACAGAAATATAGATAAATGAAATATGTAAATGTGAGAGTAAAATATGGAAATATTTCTAAGTGTTTCTTGACTTACGGAAGAAACGACTTAGAGTGGAAAAATAAAATACTCAAAATATAAAACGAGAAATGCAAAAATAAAACAGATTATAGAAATATGTCTAAGTGTTTCTTGACTTACGGAAGAAACAACTTAGAACAGAAAATAAACAAGAGAATCAAATATAGTAAAATAAATGCACAAATATTTATAAGTGTTTCTTGACTTACGGAAGAAACGACTTATAATAGAAAATAAGAAAAATCAAATATAGAAAAGATGTGAAAAAATTGCTAAGTGTTTCTTGACTTACGGAAGAAACAACTTAGCATAAAATAGAAAATGAAAGAAACAAATGTATTAAGTATTTTCTTAACTTAAAAAAGAAAATATCTTAAATAAAATATCGGAAATAATAATGCAACAATGAATATGAAAATATTTCTAAGAGTTCTTTGACTTACCGGAAAGAACTACTTAGACAAAGTACAAATCAAAATATAAAAAGCAAGATAAATATTTCTAAGTGTTCTTAACTTACGGAAGAACAACTTAGACACAAAATAAAAGAAAAATAAACAATCAGTACATGAACAAATATAGATCAATGTAATATCCTAACCTGAAAAGGTCTGAATATACAATAATGCTAAAATAAAAAGGTATACAGAAAATCAGAAATAAAACAATAACTTAGTTGGAACAATAATAGCACCCACTAGGTCTACAGTAGAAGAGGCAAGCTCGACTGATCGATGAGAGAAAATCCACCTGCTTTTATGTAAAACAAATCCTTTGTTTTACGTAGCGAAAGTATAATTTCCCTGCATCGAATCAATTAGAAATTTGGATTTGGCCAAACTTGGAATTCCCAAGTATTTTGACCGATATCCAAATTCCTTGATGCGTCCGGCACGGCTGTCAGCTCCCGGATGACACGCCTCCGGAGGACAAGGGCACCAAAATATTTTATCTGAATGACTCACTAATGTTACGCTAGAAAGTACGCTAGAAGAATACTTCTAGCATACTTTCAAAAATATTTAATTAGTTAAGAATAAAATTACTTAAGTATTTATTTTTACAGTAGTTCTTATCTCTATCGGCAGTTCTTATCTATACGGCAGTTCTATAACATGTTATATTTACAATTCTTTCTGGAACGAGCTGCAGTTTTTCTTAAATAACAATATTGTGTGGTTGAGGCGCACTGTCGATTCGGCATAATTTGTAACATGCTCTTTAACGAATACTAATATCGTTTGAAAAATTTTTTCCAGATACTTTCGTTTTGTTACTTAATCTCTCATTTGAGTTTTAATCTGCTTTTAATGTTACGTTAAATGTTCAAGTAGTGTATTTGTACAGTGCAGTTATAAGCTAAATTAGGTGTTGTGGTATGCCTACTTCTTTTATCCGCCATAAGTGTATCGGTCTGTTCATGTGTATCCAATGTATAGTGGGATATTGGATTCCCTAGACTTAAAAATCGACATATTGAAATTAGACAGTAAAAATTATAATTTTAAGAGTGATTTATAAATTATTGTGATTTAAATTTTATTAATTTATGAAACAAATATTGCACGTCATAAACTGTAGCAATAGTAAAGTTACTAAGATCTCCCTGCTGTACAGAGTTTTTTATAATTTTATGTAGTAACAAATATTAGAGTACTACTACTTTCTTAAACTGTTACACGAAAACTCCACTCGATATACGTACATTTATATAATAAATGTTTCAGTGCGATGCATTAAAAAAAAATACTAATGCATAAAAATGGAAACTTTCCAAGATTATAATAGACGCTTACTTAAGTTTAAAAATAATTAAATCAAGTAATATAAATTACCACCTTGGTTATTAAACATAAAAGGTTAAACTTGTGCTGGTTAAACATAAGGTTACATGTCGGTTAACAATTTATATTATAAAATTTTTAACTACATTAGCCAAGTATCTATGAAATTCCTCGATGCCTAAATTGATGAATATTTAAATAAATTTCAAATCCCACAATATACCTGCTATAAAATTTGAAAATCTACGTAATAATAAAATTATTGGCAACATTGAAGGAGCTTAGTTTTGTAGCCGAAAAGGTGTATACGGATCCCAAAAATGATTTAACGTATTACGGAGCCTACCTGATCCTATGCGTTGGTCGGAGTCTACATAAAGCGCTACTTAGATAATAATATACACGGTGTATATTCTCCTAGAGTTCGTATAATACCGTTTTAGTACGGAGCCCACATTAACCGCTAGATCTATATATATATATATATATATATATATATATATATATATATATATATATATATATATATATATATATATATATATATATTGTGACGATTGGGGTTTATAGAAAATAATTTATAAGTTATATACTACATAATATTAGATATAAAAAAGTATTTGATTATTTTAAATAAGTTATATACTAGAGAATTTAATAAAAATATATTTATGTGAGGGCATTTTTAATAAATTAGCATATAATAATTGTAAAAAGTTGTATTTTAGTAATTTTAATGTTGTAAATAGATTTAAGTGAGCCATGTGCTTAGGCAACCAACTATACAGTGGATTGACAGATAGAAATTAATCATAATACGAATATAAGTGGGGTTATAATAATAATGTTGGTTTGAGGTGTTTAATTTATATATATTTGATGATTTAAATGTTTATTCTGATCTGAAAAGCCTAAATGTCAACAAAATTATCAATGGAACATTAACGAATTCTTCAGAGTGCAGAGTGTGACCATTGTTTACAGTCGAACATTCTCGAAATAATGATTATGGCGGTGGATCGAACAGATATTTTTTTCGAGAACATCTATATAGAAGTGATAGAACAAATTGGAACATGATTTCTTACCAGATGGTTCTGGAAGATTGAAAAGATATAAATACCCGTGATTTGGATTCAAGATGGCAGTTTTTTGAAGTTTTTAGTCAGAAGTCAGGCCAGTTCATTATGAAAGTTAGTAGATACATTTAATTAGTGAATAGTTAAGTAAATTGTTCAGAATTTTCAAGAAGTCAGTCAGAAAAGTTGAAACCAACTGAAATACACATACAGGGAGAAACGATAAACATCGATGAGAGGACTGTCATAAAAACGATACAACTACTAAAAAATGGTCGAGCTGCAGGTCCGGAGGGAATTCCAGCAGAACTAATCAAATGCGGTACTAACAAACTGTTTGAACGATTAACCTGGTGTATAAACCAATATCTAAACGGTGCACCAGTCCCGCATGAGTGGAAAGTATCCTTCATATCATCTATACATAAGAAGGGAAGTAAACTGGACTGCTCAAACTATCGAGGTATATCAGTAACCAGTACCTTAAGTCGCCTATATGGAAGGATACTTCGAGACATTATCGAACAAGAATATAAGGAACAAGAAGAAGAGGAACAATCTGGCTTTAGAGCGGGAAGGAGCTGCACCGATAATGTGTTTGTTTTGAAACAAATAATAGAAAAAAGATCAAGTACCAATCAAGAAACCCACCTTATGTTTATAGACCTTCAGAAGGCCTATGATACTGTACCCGCTAAAAAGCTATGGAAAGTTTTGCAGGAAACAAACATTAACCACACAGTAATTAACGCCCTTAAACAGCTGTATGAAGGATCAACGTCGGGAATAAAAATTGGAAATAGACTTTCAAAAAAATTTCCTGTAAACAAGGGACTCCGGCAGGGGTGTTGCATATCCCCCACATTGTTTAAAATCTACGTGGCGAAAGCACTGTATCAGTGGAAAAGAAAGTGCAGAGGAATGGGCATTGACCTGGGAGAAACTTGCCTATATACCCTACAGTTTGCAGACGATCAAGTCCTTATAGCCAACGATAAAGAAGACCTGACATATATGGCCAGAAAACTACAGGAAGAATACAAGAAGTGGGGTTTAGAACTCAATACACAAAAAACAAAATATCTCCCAATAGGCGCAGAACTATCCAACATTCAGATGGACACAACCGAAATTGCATTCTGCACTGAATATACCTACCTAGGAATTGATTTCGACACCACAGGCACAGACAATAGAGAAATTAGAAAACGAATAACCCAGGCCCGTAGAACAATTGGATGCCTTAACGGAGTTCTTTGGAGCTCAGAAATTGGTAAAAGACGAAAATACAATATATATGAATCTCTCATAAAAACCAGCTTAACCTATGGTACAGAGACATGGAGACTAACAGAAAGCAATAAAAGAAAACTCGAAGCAACAGAAATGGATGTATTTAGACCATCACTTCGAATATCTAGAGCAGACAGAATTAGAAACGATGAAATAAGAAATCGGATGGGGGTAGATGGATCACTGGCAACAGACATAGAAAGGAAACAACTTATATGGTATGGCCATGTTCAAAGAATGCCAGAAACAAGACTACCAAAAATCGCCATGAAATGGATACCACCAAATCGTAAGAAACGAGGAAGACCAAAAAGAACATGGAAGGAGGGAATAACAAAGGCAATGAGCTCCCGAGACTTGACCGAAGAACAATGGAATGATAGAAATTCGTGGAAATTAGGCATCGGACAACGACGCAAGACGTTTTGAAACCGATATATATATACAGTCAGAAAAGTTTAGTAAGAAATATGAAAGTTAGTTGGAGTCAGTGAATCAGGTACAAATAGTCATATTGTTTAATATAGTGAGTTAAATGAAGATTAAAAATTATGCATATAATTTAATGCACATTTATAATTATACACAAATAATTATTGAAGATAAAAAAAGGTATATTGGAAGAAATTAAATTATATTATGGTTGGAGATTAGTATAAATCAACTTATAATAATTGGATATTGGTATATTGAAAAGAAGAATAAATATAAATGCTGTTTGCTGGTTTGGTTGGTGGTGTATAAATGCTGGTGAAGAAAACTATATCTTAAATTGGTAGAAGCTGATAATTGAAAAAAGTAATTTCACAAAAACAAGGATAACCGAAGTACGAAGACATTCAGTGGTGATTAGAATATATATAGTGGAAAACAGTTTATTTAGGCATTCAGTGAAAGAAAGGTACAAAATTTTGTTAATATAATTTAGTTAGTGTCATAACAATTTCAATTTTGAAGATAGTTTGTTTAAATTTTAGATTGTCTATAGAATTTAATTAGTTTTATAAGAATATCAGTTTAAAGATAGTTTATTTTAAATTTACATTGACTAGGTTAGATATATATGTGTGTTTCATAATAGTTATAATAAAGATAATTTAAAAAAGTACTTACAAGCTAATTCTTTGAGAACCGCGATAAAAACCCTATATATTATTAAAAATACTCATTGCTCATCATTCAAACAAAAAAAAACACATCATAACAATTTTGGCACCCAACGCGGTGGCTCTCTATTTAAAAGAATTAGTTTGGGAAGATAAGTGCTCTCATATAATTAAATTAATTATCAGTAGAAAAAAAAAATTATAGATTTTATTTTTAATTATATTTGAACAAGTAAAGTCTCAAAATGTCTCAAGGAAAGAAAGGTACAAGAAGCAAAAAGAATGAAGAAGATGTGGAAGTAGAAACACAACCTATACAAGAGGAGAGTTTAGTTCAAGTTCCACAAGATACTGCAGAAATGAATCCAGAAAGAGAGGAAAATGTTAATATGGCAGCTTTGATGTCATTAATGATGCAGATGAACAAGACAATGGAAGAGAATACGAAAAAAATTGAAGAGAATACGAAAAAAATGGAAGAGAATTCAAAAGAAGTCAAAGAAGACATAAAAAAAATAGAACAGAAAATGGAAGAGAATACGAAAAAAATGGAAGAGAATTCAAAAGAAGTCAAAGAGGACATGAAAAAAATGGAACAGAAATTGGAAGAGAATTATAGAAAATTAGAAAAGAAAATAGAAGATAATAATAATAAAATTGTAAAGCAAATAGAAAAACAAATGGATAAAAAACTTCAAACTGCAGAGAAAAAAGTAGCAAATGAAATAAAAAGTATACGGAATGACTACAAGAAAAGGATAGAAAATGAGAGGACAGAAGTAAAGAGGATTATTCAAGATAATAAAATAGATATAGAACAGAAAATAGAGTTGGAGAAATGTAACTTAGAAGTAAAAATTAATGAAGACAGGAGAAACACAGAAGAAAAATTAGACGATATACAACAAAATATCCAAATAAATAGTAATCAAATAAGAAATGTGGAACAGAGAATAGATGATATTTCACAAATGAGAGACATAGGGAGACCTTACTTAAATTTAACAAATGAGACTGGGATTAAATTCTCTGGTAATATAAAAAATTTGCATCCTAGAGTATACATAAATAGTTTAAAACATAAATTAAGATTTGTGAATAATATTAATGATATTAAAGATTATATTAGAATGACATTAAATGACAATGCAGCAACTTGGTTTGCTAGTATTGAAAATGATTTAGATAACTTTCAAACATTTGAAAATAAATTTTTAAATTATTATTGGGGTGAATTAGAGCAAGCAAAGTTTAGAGAAATTCTATATTTTGGAAAGTATAATCAAAATTTAAAATCAAATATGGTAGATTATGCATTGAAATTGATAACAGTTGCAAAATATTTAGAACCACCACTTAGAGAGGATGAAACAGTCTTAAATGTATCTAGACATTTTGATGCTGATGTTGTGCAAACAGTAACTGTACAAAATATTCAAACAATAGATAGTTTTATTAATTTTATTCAAAGAATACAAAGAGGCAATATGACAAGTAATAATAACAACAGAAAAAACAATAATAACTTTCAATATAATAAAAATGATAATCAACAATATAGACAATCATATAACAATAATACTAGGTATGGTGATAATTTACAAAATTTTAATAACAATAATAGTAATCAAAATAGACAGAACTTTAATAACAATACTAGTTATAATAGACAAAATTTTATTAATAATACTAATTATAATAGACAACATTTTAATAACAGTACTAATAATAATAGACAAGATTTTAACAATAGAAGAAATGCAGAGCGACCTAACTATAACAGACAGGTAAATTGTGTTCGAAGGAATAGAAGCTGCGAAGACAGGGAACGAAATAGTACAAGGCAAGAAAATGTGAGTAGAAGTCATAGTAGGGAAAGACATAGGACATCAGATCCAAGTGGTCAGATACAATCTGACAATTCTAATAATCAAAATTTTGTGCAGTAAACTTTCTGAATTACAAGTTAGGCCATTGCTATTATGAAAAACCTTCTGAATTTATTTCTTTAGATGAAGAGAAAATTATTGAATCTATTAATTTAATTTATATAAATGCTTTGGCCAAAAATAAAATGATTAAAATTATGATAGATACTGGTTCAGAAAGTACTTTAGTCTCGGAGAATTTTATTTTTAATACATTAAAACTATCAGATATAATAAAGATTCCAAAAATTAAAATTGTTGGTGCAAATAATAAGAAGTTGGGTGAAATTGATAAACTAGCCAATTTTAAAATTAATATTCTTAATAAAGAAATTAATATGCAAGGATTTATTGTCAAGGATTTATGTGTTGATATATTAATGGGAAATGATGAATTGGAAAAGAAGAAAGTAAAGATAGATTTTGAAAAAAAAATGGTAACTTTGGAAGGGCAAATAATTAAATTTATGCAGAAAGATGAGGTAGAAGAAGGAATAAGAGTTGATAGGATATTATTAAAAGAAAATAATGATGTTTATGAAGAAGAAATGTATTTTGATGATAGGGAAATGTCCCAAAAGAATGTAAAGAATAATTATTGTAGTGAATATTTAAGGAATGGAAATTTTAAGCAGATGGATGCCTACGAGGCGGAGTGCGTAAAATTGGAAGCAAGGAATAATGAGTACATAATGAAGAATAATGTTATTTGTAAAGAAGAAGATATGATGAAAGTTTTAAATTGCCCTGAAGAATATAAATCAATAGTCATTTCCATATTGCAGCAACACAAGGGACTTGTCAATAAAGAAAATAGAATTGCACAGAATTATATCCATAGTATAAGAGTTAAGGAGGAAAAAGATTTTAAAACAAAATCATACCCAATACCATATAAATACAGAGAAGAAGTAAACAAAACAATTAATAATATGTTAGAAGATGGGATCATTGAGAAGGCAGACACACGTTTTATTAACCCCATAGTAGTAGTACGAAAAAGATCAGGTGAAATCAGGTTATGTTTGGATGCAAGGAATATCAACAAGATTACTGAAAAGCAATTTGAAGCACCAATGAGTATAGATGGAATATTAGGAAGAATTACAGGAATGTCATTTTTCACTTAAATCGATTTACAGCATAGTTTCTGGTTAATACCTCTAGAAAGAAAAAGTAGACAGTATACAGGATTTCAGATAGATGGAGTAGTATATCAATTCAAAGTAGTACCATTTGGACTTCAATCATCTTGCAGTGCTCTATGTAGATGTCTTCATGATATTTTGGATCAATATGAACATTTTGTAATTCACTACATTGATGATATCTTAATTTTTTCTAAAACGGCTGAAGATCATGAGAAACACCTAAAAATTATAATAAATAGATTAGACAAAGTGGGACTAAAAATAAATCAAGAAAAATGTACATTTTTTCAAAAAGAAGTCATATATCTAGGTTATAAACTTAACACTAAGGGAATCGAAATGGATCCAGAACGGACACAAGTCATTCAGGAATATAAAACACCACACAATTTAAGAACTTTAAGAGGATTTATTGGAATAATTAATTATTATAAAAGGATGATACCAGATCTAAGTATAAAAGAACTTCCATTACTTGAACTACTGAGAAAAGGTGTAAAATGGAGATGGGATCAGAGAAGAGAACTAGCATTCCAAGAGATTAAGAACATTTTTTTGTCAAATTTGAAAATATACTATCCTGACTACACACAGCCATTCATACTAAGAACAGATGCATCAATAGAGAGATTATCAGGGGTATTATTACAAATACATGATGGGGTCGAATACCCAATACAATTCATTTCAAGAATCACAAAGCCACATGAAAAGGGTTACTCAGTTTCAGAATTAGAACTAGCAAGTATAATACACTGTGTCACAAAATTAAGATTTTATTTGTTGGGTAATGAATTTACAATAGAAACAGATCACCAAGCTTTAACGTCTATATTAAATAACAAATATGGAAACAGTAGAATACATCGGTGGAGTCTAATACTTAGTGAATACTGCTTTGAAATCAAATACATTTCTGGAAAATCCAATATAGTGGCAGATGCTTTATCAAGGTTAGAAAATACACCACAAAAAGGGCAGCGAACAATAAAAATTGGATTAAATCAATTAGTAGAAAGTACTGGATTATATTCTAAAGAAGAAATTATAAGAGATCAGATCAATTTGAGTGAAAAACAAAAAGTCCTTAGGAAAGATGGAGTATATTATAAAATAATAAATGGCATAGAAATATATGTAATAACTAGAACTTTAGCAAAGAAAATATTGAAAAATTTACATAACAATTATATGCATATTGGTTCAAGAAAGCTATGGATGCTATTTAGGAACAATTATTTTGCAAAGAATGACATAAGTATAGCAAAAGAAATTACTACCCAATGCCCAATATGTCAACTAAACAAAGAAAAGAATATCAAAAACCAGAACACATATAAATCTAATGTTGTATATGAAAAACTAAATACAGTTTCCATGGATTTTATTTCAAATTTAGTTCTCAGTCCAACAGGAAAAAAGCATATACTAGTGATAGTTGATTCATATACAAAATTTATTAAACTATATCCCTGCTCTAGAACAAATGTTAAAACATTAAAATTATATATTAATCAATTTTTCGAAGAAATAGGACCATTTAGAAATTGCATCATAGATAATGCTACATATTTTAACAACCAAAAATTTCGGACATTTTGTGAGAAAAAGGGAATCAACATTCATTTTACAAGTATCAGACATCCTCAGGCAAATCCTGCAGAAAGATATATTAAAGAAGTTATAAAATATTTAAGGATACTGTGCCAAAATCAACACGAAACTTGGCAGCAACATATACCACAAGTAGAGTATTTTTTAAATAATACACATAATTTGAATACAGAGGAAGTACCAGAATATTTAATGTTTGGCCATATAGGAAACAGAAAGTGGATTAGTGAATATAATCAGGATATGTTAGAACAAGTAATGCAGAAAGTGAATAACCGAATTAGGAGGAAAGCTGAAAAATATATCAGAAGACAAAATCGAAATATAAAAAAACCAATCACATTTCAAAAAGGAGACCTAGTGTTAATTCGTTCACTTAGAAAAAGTAATGTTAAAGAAAACCGTTGTAAGAAATTACAACCAATGTTTGAAGGTCCGTATACAATTGAAAATCAGAATGGACTAAATAGTTATGTGTTAATAGATGCAGAGAACAGACTAAGAGGCATATTTCATATCAACGACATTTTTCAATATCATGAAGAGATTGAATAATGATTTCTATACCTTTAACACAAATATAATAACACTATTAACTTACTGATATATCCATTTTATTCAATAGACTTGATTTGTTAAATGGTAGATGGTAGATTTCATTATTTTGAATCAATTTGACATCATACTTGTTGAATTTTGTATATATGGAAATTAATTTGTACCCTAAAAATCATAATTTGGGGTTAGACACAAAATTGATACTATAATTGCTATAAAAATGTCTTTCTAATATAATAAAGTGAAAAAAAACTTACCAATTTATATTGATGAAAGTTATTTTGAATGGAAATAATTCCTAGATTTTGTCTATAAACAAACAGAACACCATATCGATTATATTTTTAATTAAGGTTATATTTTATTCTCTGATAAAATCCATTCTCCATTTGACATGACAGTTTGACCATAGAATAGCCGAACTGTGCTCCGTTGTTCTCTGCTTTGATATAGACAGCGAACAGGGATGTATTTAACACATTTTAAATAAAAAAAAAAAAATTTGATTTATTAAATTTAATAAGGTATGAGAAAATTAATATTTAAAAAAATAATAAGTAAATTATTTATTTTAAATATTATTTTTGGGGTATTGTGACGATTGGGGTTTATAGAAAATAATTTATAAGTTATATACTACATAATATTAGATATAAAAAAGTATTTGATTATTTTAAATAAGTTATATACTAGAGAATTTAATAAAAATATATTTATGTGAGGGCATTTTTAATAAATTAGCATATAATAATTGTAAAAAGTTGTATTTTAGTAATTTTAATGTTGTAAATAGATTTAAGTGAGCCATGTGCTTAGGCAACCAACTATACAGTGGATTGACAGATAGAAATTAATCATAATACGAATATAAGTGGGGTTATAATAATAATGTTGGTTTGAGGTGTTTAATTTATATATATTTGATGATTTAAATGTTTATTCTGATCTGAAAAGCCTAAATGTCAACAAAATTATCAATGGAACATTAACGAATTCTTCAGAGTGCAGAGTGTGACCATTGTTTACAGTCGAACATTCTCGAAATAATGATTATGGCGGTGGATCGAACAGATATTTTTTTCGAGAACATCTATATAGAAGTGATAGAACAAATTGGAACATGATTTCTTATCAGATGGTTCTGGAAGATTGAAAAGATATAAATACCCGTGATTTGGATTCAAGATGGCAGTTTTTTGAAGTTTTTAGTCAGAAGTCAGGCCAGTTCATTATGAAAGTTAGTAGATACATTTAATTAGTGAATAGTTAAGTAAATTGTTCAGAATTTTCAAGAAGTCAGTCAGAAAAGTTTAGTAAGAAATATGAAAGTTAGTTGGAGTCAGTGAATCAGGTACAAATAGTCATATTGTTTAATATAGTGAGTTAAATGAAGATTAAAAATTATGCATATAATTTAATGCACATTTATAATTATACACAAATAATTATTGAAGATAAAAAAAGGTATATTGGAAGAAATTAAATTATATTATGGTTGGAGATTAGTATAAATCAACTTATAATAATTGGATATTGGTATATTGAAAAGAAGAATAAATATAAATGCTGTTTGCTGGTTTGGTTGGTGGTGTATAAATGCTGGTGAAGAAAACTATATCTTAAATTGGTAGAAGCTGATAATTGAAAAAAGTAATTTCACAAAAACAAGGATAACCGAAGTACGAAGACATTCAGTGGTGATTAGAATATATATAGTGGAAAACAGTTCATTTAGGCATTCAGTGAAAGAAAGGTACAAAATTTTGTTAATATAATTTAGTTAGTGTCATAACAATTTCAATTTTGAAGATAGTTTGTTTAAATTTTAGATTGTCTATAGAATTTAATTAGTTTTATAAGAATATCAGTTTAAAGATAGTTTATTTTAAATTTACATTGACTAGGTTAGATATATATGTGTGTTTCATAATAGTTATAATAAAGATAATTTAAAAAAGTACTTACAAGCTAATTCTTTGAGAACCGCGATAAAAACCCTATATATTATTAAAAATACTCATTGCTCATCATTCAAACAAAAAAAAACACATCATTACAATATATATATATATATATATATATATATATATATATATATATATATATATATATATATATATATATATATATATATATATATATATATATATAATCAATGGGTGCGGTCATACTCGTTCAAAAGTATGGTGTGACACTTCAGTGGTTTCATCAAGACAAGCGTTTTTGGAAGGACTGTCTGTGGGTCTCAAAAATCCTGCAGGTATTGATATTTTAAGTACTTCAATACAGTTATAACAAGTTATTTTTTTCAGGAAAAGGTAAACGTGTTATTGTGTGTGGCATTGAAAGTGAAGACGGATTTGTGCCTGTAACGTTGTGGACGTTTGAATCAAAAAAAGTGTAGATTATCACGAGGAAATGGACGGGCAGTTATTTGAAGCATGGTTTCAAAAAACGTTACCAACTTTGAAGGATAAGGCCGTTATTGTTCTAGATAATGCCCCCTATCATTCGAGGAAAGTAGAACGAGTTCCCACGACAGCTTCAAAAAAGGCTGAAATTATAGACTGGCTGCTTTCTAAAAACATTCCCTTCGAAGATTCGCTTCTTAAAGTGCAATTACTAGAAATTGTTAAGGAACATAAGAATCGTTATGACAAGTATACAGTGATGAGTGTCTTACCACCCGGCTTTTTAACGTAAGAGATAGAAAACACAGTTACCTTGTGAAATAAAAAGAGATGAAACTCGTAGAGGTTGGAAATAATCGGTAGAAACCTATAATTTACATTACCATTATCGATAGTCTCACACCTTTAGACGTTAGCTTCGAGCTAAATCACCTCGGTCATAATTATTATGTGTAACGTATGTGTGACGTATTTCCATTTTTTAATTTCACATAAAGTAAAAACTGATTGACACGATAAAGCAAAAATGTGAATAAAATAATTTAATTAATAGTAATTATTTAATCTAAAGCTTTAAATTATTAACCAAGAATAATTTCTACTATGATGTGAGGAGTTTCATACACTCTTGTCACGGAATAATCACTATCCTTCGTGGATTAGTGGTAAGAACTCGACACAGACGTCGCAGACGATTAGAGTTCAAAACCCACATGTGGTTTTCTTTTTTTTTTTTTTAATAATTTAAAATTATGCAGAGATCGTTTTGCTTTGAATCGCTAAACATTTATGTCAATCGTTACTAGTATTAGAAGTGTTTAAAGTTAAACACAAATATCTTATTGAAAAAAAAAGTATCGTCGTACTTTCGAAAATAAAGTAAAAATTCTTCAAAATTAAAAGAACGTTTAAAGAATGTTTAAATAAGTAAAAATTCTACAAAAATAAAAAAAATATTGTAAATAAACGTATTTACAATATGTTCAAATAAGCCTTCATTAGCAGCAGAACAATAACCCAAACTGTCACTAAAGAAATATAAAAGTTTGATGGATCACAGTTCAAGTCACGATGTTCTCATGCAGGCGATCAGGGTTCAAATCCCACATGAAGGTTTTACTTTTTTAAAAATTTGAAATTATGCAGATATTACATCGTTTTGCTTTAAATCACTAGACATTTATTTCAGTTTTTATTAGAAGTGTTTATAGTAAAACATGAAAATCTTATTGAAAAAACAATGTCGTACTTTCGAAAATAAAGTAATAATTCTTCAAACATAAAAGAACGTTCTAAATAAATGTCCTTCCAAAAATATTTAAATAGGTAGAAATTCTATAAAAATAAAAAAAAAAATATTCTAATGAAATGTAGTTACAATAAATGTTCGAATAAGCCTCCATTAGCAGCAGAACAATAACTCAATCTATTATAAAAGTTTCGTCTAACATTAGTTAATGTTTCTGGACTAATACCTCTCATTGAATCAGAGATCTTTTCTCTTAATTCTTGGAGAGAATTAGGCCTATCGTCTTCAATTCCATATAGTTTGGACTTGATATATCCCCACATAAAAAAATCACAAGGTGCAAGATCAGGTGATCTTGCAGGCCAAAAAATATCTCCGTGGCCACTAATCAATCGATTGGGAAAAGTCGCACTGAGATATTCACTGACGATGCGAGAATTATGTGCGGGACAACCATCGTGTTGAAACCATATGGAATCGAAAGGTATTGGTAAATTACGAAGGGCTGGGACAATTTAATTTTGCAGAAGTTCCAAGTATTTCCGCCCAGTCAACATACCGTCTATAAAAAATGGACCAATGACATGATTCCCTATTATGCCTCCCCAAACATTTACTTTTCGAGGACGCTGGGTACGAGCGACATAAATCTGACGAGGATTTCCTCGAGACCAATACCGAGCATTCATTGAATTGTGACGGCCCTGCAATGAAAACGTACATTCATCGGTGAACAAAACGTTCTCTAAAAAATGTTCATCTTGATGTGATATTTCCATTGCAGTTTGACAAAATTCTAAACGTCTATATTGATCCCCAGGGAATTGTTCGTTGGATTTATGAAGTTTATAGGGACAATATCCATGTCTTTTCAAAATTTTACCTACTCTAAATCTTGAAATTCCATATTGTTCTCCGAGACGAGATGTTGATTGGGTAAGATTTTGCTCAATACTTGCACAAATCAAAGTGTCCCTTAGTTCCAAATCTGGATTTACCTCCCTTCGTCTACGAACTCCTCTTGGAGTGAACACGAATCCATAAGTAAAAAAATTACGTATAATAGACTGAATTGTTGATCGTGGTGGAGCCGGCCTATTTGAAAACATGTTTACAAATTGTTGTCTTATCATGTTGTCTGATAATCCATTCACATGCCAGACAACAATTTGCACTTTTTCCTCGACCTTTAAAACCATTTTCACGAATTGTTTTTTCAATAAAAAGTTTCTGTTTACCGTGCAAAAGCACTTCTCGGTATGTTATTATTTTTGATGGCTTGATGATTTGGTTAGCTGTAAAGCAGGCAGCTGTTCGCGCGCATCCATTACAATGTTGTTAATTGTTTTGAAAATCATTGCCTGTACAGAGGAATTGATATTAACACTGAGAATTTAGTGATGGATTTGGCATTAAACAGTCTTAACCGGATTATTTTGCAATCACAACTGAAGACTGTAAAACTGAAATTGAATTTGAATTATTTTCTATTTCTATTTTTTAACATTGGAATAAGAATAAATTGTAAATAATGTGTTTTTCGAAAACTTTTTACCTAATATGTATCATATTTTCTATTATTTTTTGATTGAGTAAAATAAAAATTTTATCTTTGGTGTGAATTGAACCTCAATCTTCTTGTCACTAGACCACGTCTCTAACTATTACGCCAATTCCACATACAATAATTGTTTTCGGATGTAACATACCTACCTTTAGTTTAATCAAATATTTCAGTTAAGTTATTTTTATTATTAAATAAACTTAAAGATTTATAATTTAAAATCGCTAATAATTAATGTTTTTTACTATAATATATCTTAATTTATTCAATCATTTATTCTAACATCAGAAATTATTAAAATAAAATATTTTCGAGGCCATCCGTATAATTATGACTGAAGTGAAATAGCCACGTCAAGAACTAGCTTTATCTCATACTATCTCACAACTTAATCTGTCTTCTATCCTTTCCGCTATTTTGCCGGGTGGTAAGACACTCATCACTGTATAGTTGATGAAATGGCTAAACATCAAAATAAAATTGTTTTGCTACTGCATCCATATCATTGCGAGTTAAATCTCATAGAACTCGTATGGGCGGATATAAAAAATTTCGTAGCAGCCAAACACACTACTTACAAGTTTCCAGATTTAAAAAATTTATTTAACGGGGCTGTAGCGAATATAACTCCACAAAAATGGCAAAAATTCGTTCAACATGTTGTATTAAAGGTAGAACCAAAAATGTGGGAATTAGATAATATGATAGAAGTCCAACAGGAATCTATTATAATAAACCTTGATGATAATAGCAGTACTGATAGTCTTTCAGAATAGAATTTCTGTACAAGTAAACGTGCATTCATATTTTTGTGTTCTTCTTTTATAACATGTTAAATACATTTCGGCCACGTAGGAGATATTTAAACAGTTTATAACAAATTTATTATGCTATTTTTAATTTTAACTATATTTTCGTTGAAACGTTTTAAGAACGTTTTTGGTTCATAACGAGTTTATTAGGTTATTTTCAACCCTCATTCTTGGCTGGTAGATGTTACTTGTACCTATTATATTAACAATATTTATTTTAATGATGTCGGTACCTGAAGTAGATGGGGGAGATAGGGAACAATTGCTAAATGAATTAGATAGATTACAGAAAAAAAGGGCTACGGTCAAAGGTCAATTATCTAGGTTTGAAACATTTACAAATAAGTACATTAAAGAACAGGGTGCGCAATTACTGGACAGGTTAGATAAGTGTCGGGAATTGTGAAGGCAATTTAATGACATTCAAAGCGAAATAGAATTAATTTTAGATGACTCTGAGAACGCTGAAAATGAACGTTCAGATTTCAGATGTTTAGATGTTCAGAGGAAAAATATTTTAGGTTAATAGTATGGGCGAAGGTTAAATTACAAGAATTAAATATTAGTGAAAATGTCTCAGCTGGTGAGACGTCGCAAAATATAACCTTTCCTCAATCACCGCGCATAGATAGAAACGTCAAATTGCCTACAGTAGATATTACTAGTTATCAGCGGTCTTATACAGGGTGGCTCGAGTTCCACAATACATTCAATGTTTTGATACATAATAACGAAAACTTAACAAATATCCAGCGTTTCCATTATTTAAAGAATTCATTAAAAGGCGATGCCGCAGGTGTTATACGTTCACTGGACGTTTCAGACAGACACTACGAGGAAGCATGGAGCCTATTAAAATCTAGGTATGAAAACAAAAAGTTAATTGCAGTGAGTCATATCGTTTCACTGTACAATTTTCCAAATTTATGCAAAGAAGATGGAGTTCAATTAAGGAACTTTTTGGATACAATAAGGAAGAATCTTCGAGCATTGATATCATTGGAGGAAGATGTTGAAAAATGGGATATTCTGCTGATATATATTTTGAAGCAAAAGCTGGACCCAATTACAAAGAAAGAATGGCATAAGGAAGGGTTACACGACAAATTCTCCACAATGGTGGATTTTCAAGGTTTTTTGTAAAGAAAATGTCAAATGCTCGAGGTGATGGAGGCAAGCAAATAAGGTTTTAAAGGTACATTCACAGATCACAAGGTAGGCAATAGTAGATCATTTGTAGCCGTGGAGGATAAATGTCAATTTTGCGAAGGAAGAAAAAATATACTTGTAGAAAATTTATTAATTTGCAATTAGGCGCAAAACGGGAAGAAGTCAAAAGAACAAAATCATGTTGGAATTGTCTACAGCTGGAACACGGGGTTCCAGATTGTAAATTAGGAGGTTGTAAATCATGTGGGAGGAAACATCATTCTCTCCTCCATGATTCAACATTTCGCACAAATGGAAGGACACCAGCTACAGAAAATTACACGAGGGCACAAGCTCAACCGCCAAGAGTTAAGAATCACAATTAGACAATCAGTTAACTTATACTAATGTTTCAAATCAATCACGTTATTAAGGGTATCCAACGCATTCATCACCAAATAATAATTTTAGGAAGGAAATAAATCAAGGTAAGACAACTCAAGAAGAGCAAGGAAATATTGGAGCATTTCCATCCGTTAGTCTAGGGGAAAATGAAAATCAGGGGTATTTGGTTAATGATAATAATAATCATCTCTTTATGGGCAACAATTTAAGACAAAATTCGGAAACAGTTGTTTTTCTTTCCACAGCGAGTGTTTATATCACCGGTAAAGATGGGATTATACATGAAGGAAGGGTACTTTTAGATTCAGGTTCAAAATCCAATTTTATGTCACGGGAGTTCTTTGAGAAATTATGATTAACACCAAAACATATGGATATTTCGGTTAAGAGTATAGGTCAGAGTTCTACCAAAATCACACATGCAGTAGATGCTATGGTCAATTCAAGGGTGAATAATTATTCATTCAAGGCTTCATTTTTGGTAATAAATGATATTGTTAGCAATCTCCCAGCAATTGATATCAATTTAAAATTAATTCAAATTCCATAAAAATTAACTCTTGCAGACGAACATTTTGATATATCTACCAGGGTAGACATGATCTTAGGTTCATCGGTCTTTTGGCAACTTTTATGCGTGCTTCAAGTGAGTATAGAAAATACTAACTTAACGGTTCAAAAAACGAAATTAGGATGGGTGGTAGCAGGAGCTATATCCTGCTAAATCGAAGCACATACTTGCAACTTTTCTGTCAACAGTTCTATACATAAACAAATAGAAAAATTCTGGTTGTTGGAGGAATTCGGTGAGGAACACAAATCAACCAAAGAGGAACAAGAATGCGAAAGAATCTTCAAGGAAACAACAGTAAAAAATAAAGAAGGACGTTTTAGGGTAAATTTGTTGCTATGTGACAACATAAATCAGTTAGGAAACTCGTCATTTTTGACAGAAAAACGATTCAAACAGCTCAAAAGAAGGTTAGAAAAGGATGAAGAATTGCGAAAGTCGTATCATGCATTTATTCGAGAATATATATATATATATATATATATATATATATATATATATATATATATATATATATATATATATATATATATAAAGTAGTTAGGTATTATTGACTGACACGTTATGTAAAATAAAGTTTTATTTTGAGGTTGCAGTCATTAATAGGGCAGGAAAGTAAAACTCTTTGTTCTTTAATCAAGCTTTCGCAAAATTTATTTGCTTCTTCAGGATATGCTAAAATATGGTATCAGTAAATACAACGAAATTAGAACTAAATAGCATTGTATAAAACTAGTAAAAAAACTTACAACATGAGGTTAATCCATTAAATTTTCAAATTTGCAAAACATTAAAACTTAACTTATTTTAAAAATTATACAGTTATGTAAGTACAATATTCCAATTTAATTTAATTTTGTAAAAATTCATTTTGACATCGATTATGTTGATGTTTGATTTATGTCAGAAAGACACTCGTTTCTGTTTATTATATTTTTTGTTGTTGATAACTAGCTCTTGATTGTTATTATGGTTACGTACAAAGTGGCGCCAAATATGAATATTTAAATTTTTTGAAATTCTAATATTTATAGTCAGAAAATCTAATATTGGAAAATTATAGTATTAATTTTCGTAAGACAGAATGTAATTATAGATATTGCTTAGTTTATCAATATCAGTTTTTTTATTAACGCATTGATATTTATTTATGCATACCATTTCTAAGAATTCTCTTTAGATGATGTATATCCAACGATTCCCAGATAAGATTACAAGGAGAATTTATTAACTTCAGTTCGTTGCAAGTTATACTTGCTCTTGCAAGTGGTGGAGAGTTTTTTTTTAATGAAGTATGTAGATGTTAAATCAGATGTATTTAATTCATTAATTATTTTTGCATGATAAGTGCCACGATAATGTTGGTTTAGAAAATATTTGCTTACCAGATATTCTCTGCGCAATGAGAGTGGGTTTTCAGATGCTAGAACTAGGGTGGCTTCATTTGGAGTGCTTTTTATCAATCCTACACAATTTTTAGAGCTTTAAATTGGATTCTATCAAGTTTACGTAAATTGGTTATGCTAGCTGACCCATATACCAAACAGCAGCAATCTATTATAGATTTTATATAGGCTCGATAAAAATTCAATGCAATGTTTTGATCTGCACCCCATGATCTCTTACACACGATTTTAAGAAAATTAATACTTTTTTCGCAGCGACCAATTGTATAATTAATATGTTGAGTCCAAAGCAATTTTTTGTCAAGTACGACACCAAGATATCTAAATTCCGAAACAATTGGAATATCACTGCCATATAAGGTTACAGCGTGATCTTTAATAGGGTGTTTTCTTGAAAAAATACTGCGGCACATTTTTGGTACGAAATATTTAATCCATTTAACCAAGCCCAATTATTTTAAAAATGCATGACAATAATGTTATTGGTCTATATGATTCCGGATTATCTTTGTCTTTTCTCGGTTTTAGAATTAATATAACAAAGCAATCATTAAATTGGTAAGTAGGTATTCCAGTTTGCAAAATACAGTTATGTAGTAGTAGTCTTTTAGCCAGTACACCCATTTTTGTAACATAATATAAGAAATCTGATCTAGACCTGGAGCTGTGTTTTTGGATATCTTGATAGCATATTCCAGTTCAGATGATGTTATTTTTTTTTTTAATAAATAATGTTCTTCTGGATGTAAACCCATGTAAGGTATATGTTTGTCAACAAATGGTGGACATAAATTCTGAAGAATATCTTCTGCAACTGCGAAAGGAGCATGTTTGATGTTTGCGTTTTTGTTGTTTAATTTGTTAGCCACCTCCCATATTTAAAGTTGATGGGCAACTAGAGTTAAGAGTGGAGCAAAATTTAATCCATGTTGTTTTGGCTTTATGTTTAAACATTTTTTTAGTTGTAGCTTCTATCTTTTTATATTCAAGAAAGTTATTCAGTGAAGATGCGGTTTTGTATTTTTTAAGAGCATTCTTCTTAAGCTGTAACTGTGTATTACTTTCATCATCCCACCAAATTGATTTTTGTCTAAGTATGTTTAGGACTGAAGGGTACGTTTTGGGGGATAGAAGCTTCGCTGCTTGTATTAATTGCTCTATTCAGATTAAATGCCATTTCATTACAGCTTTCGGAGTATACAACATTCTTCAGTTCCATTTCAAGAGTGCTCTGAAACAATTCCCAGTTGGCCTTCTCTAATTTCCATTTCCTTGGATAGACAACAGAAGAGGGTACATCAATATTCAACTTGATGGAAATAATATAATGATCAGATCCAAGAGTTCTATCCAATGTTTGCCAATGAGCTAGTGCAATTAGTCCAGGAGTTATTAGCGTTAAGTACAGCTGATTTTGTAGAGCTTTGAGGGGTAATTCTAGTCGCCGAACCATCATTTAGAAATATTAAATCCATATCAGTTAATGCATTAATTATTCTATTGCCATCAGTATCATTCTTTGGAGAACCCCATACCGCATGATGGGCGTTGAAGTCACCTCCTAGTACCGTCTCTCCTTCGAGTGAGGAACACCAATTAAAAAGCCGTTCCCATTCTCGGGTACGTTAATTCTGTACTAATTTTCCAATAGATTTAAAATTTGTTTTTTAATTAAATTTTGATCATCGTCTATATAATCTTTGCAATTTAAAACATCAGAGAGAGAGCTGAATATTATATTAGTAATAACTTCAACTATTTTTTCTTTATGTCTCATGAACTCATCTCTGTAAGGATTTGGTAAGATTAACGAACTGGCTGTACTTTTCTCAACTCTTTCATTATCAATATGATCGCTCTCATTCAGTTTTCTTTCTTTAAAAGATTCAGAACTGTTACTTGATGTGGAATTTCTTCTCACATCTCTCGGTTTAGGGATACTACACACTGAAGGTAAATTAACATTTTTGGAAGGTAGTTGAGAAAAACTACTAGAATCATTAGCTAGTAACAAGAATCTATTATTAGTTAATATGTTTGCATAATAATATGGATTGCTTTAAACTTTTTCAGCTTCCTGAAACGACATATTTTTTGTTGCCATAATTTCCTTAATTTTACGTTGTTTAATATATTCTGAGCATTCTCTTGATAGTGCCGAATGTTGCTGACCACAGTATAAACATTTAGTTCCCACAGAGCAGTCCTTATTGCTATGATTTTCACCACAGCTTTTAACAACGCTCTTTCCCATTACATTGTTGTGTCATATGTCCATATCTCAAGCATTTCTCACACTGTATAACAGGATATATGTACGGTTCCACTGGAAAAATACAACTATTAATTATGACTTCTTTTGGTAAAGAAGCTCCGATGAATGTTATACATACAAATTGTCTAGGTACTAGTTTAGTTTAATTTGTTTTTGTAGTGACTCAACGGTTTAGTCGTTTTATTTCTTTAATATTACTGCATATTTAGATTCTCACTTTTAAGTTTTTAGGGTAGATATGTTTCGGTAAACCCTGTATCAATTGAACGTATTAAACCTCGACGTTCCACAAAAAACCGTGGGATATAAGCAATTAAATTGTTGGCTTCTAAGAAGTCGCCACTTCAATATTATTAGCAGAAGAAGCATTATTTAAAATTACCTTAATTTTATTCCTACCAATCGATTGATAGACTCCACGTACACAACGAATGGGCCAGTGTCACACAAGCGATATCGGATGTTATATGAACATTTCATATGAACAAAGGCATCCGACAATTTTACCCAATAATAACCATTTAACTGACCTAATTGTTCAAGGAGAACACTTAAAAAATATGCATACAGGTCCTCAACTATTAAGTAAGTACATGTTTTCCTCACAAAAATATCCACAAAGCCACATGGCAATCACCAGATGGTCAAACAAAAAACCAAATTGACCACGTACTAGTTGATAATCGACATTTCTCGGACGTACTAGATGTAAGAGCATTTAGAGGTGATAATATAGACTCCGACCACTACCTTGTAAAAACAAAACTCAGGGCTCGTATATCAAACGCTAAGAAGGTCCAGAGCTTAAAATCTACTAAATATAATACTGATTTGCTAAAATCTGAAGACGCTAGGCATAACTACAGGAAAATTTTATATGAAGAGCTGACAAGAATTGGCGAAAATATAAGTATTGAAGAACACTGGACCAAATGCAAGGAAGCTTTCCATACAGTGGCTAAAGGCTTTTTAAAACCTAACCAGGCTAAACTAAACGAAGATTCGTTTGACGAAGAATGTAGATCCATTAACCAACAGAAAAATGAAGCATATAAGAGACTTCAGCAGCGCAGAATGAGATCAAACCTGGAAGACTATGAAAATCTTAGACGAGAAGAAAAAAGGACGTTTAGAAGGAAAAAGAAAGAGTCATACGAAAACGCTCTAAACGAGATTGTTAACCGCCACTATAGAAAAGACTCGCGAAAATTCTACCAGAAGATAAACAGCTGCAGAAAAGAATTCAAACCCAGAATAACAGCATGTAAAGACAGAGATGGTTCCATAATTAGTGACAAAGAACAGATACTAAACAGGTGGGCGAATCATTTTGAAGAACTGCTTAGCGATAGTCGTGAAGAAGACCAAATAGAAATAACTTTGCCTGAAATGGATAAAAACGCTCAAGAGCCGCCCCCCAGCGAAGAAGAAATTAGAGAAGCCATTTTAGAACTGAAAAATAACAAAGCTCCCGGTTTGGACAATCTTCCTGCCGAACTCTTTAAGAATGGTGGTGACACCCTTTTTAAACACATGTATAAATTAGTAACCAAAATCTGGCAACGGAAAGAAACGCCCGCGGACTGGAAATTAGGTGTAATGCACCCTCTTCACAAAAAGGGAGATATGATGGTGTGTGATAATTATAGGGGCATCACCCTACTTAACGTGGCATATAAAGTATTGTCCAACGTATTGTACAGAAGATTGATCCCCTATGCTGAACAAATAGTTGGGAACTACCAGTGCGGTTTCCGACCCAATAAATCAACAACGGATCCAATCTTCACAGTCAGGCAGATTCTTGAGAAAACGCTTGAGTTCGGAGTCGACGCCCACCACATATTCGTGGATTTCAAAGCCGCATAAGACTCAGTCAACAGACAAAAACTTCTACAGGCTATGGTGAAATTTCAAATGCCGCTTCATCTTGTTCAACTAACGGAACTTGCACTTACAGGCGTAGAGAGTGTAGTCAGAATCCAAAACGACTTTTCCAGACCCTTCCATTGTAAAAATGGACTAAGACAGGGAGATGGACTGTCGTGTCTCTTATTTAAAGTTGCACTAGAAAAAGTAATTCGAGAGTGCCATATTAATACGAATGCCACCATCTTTAATAAATCTGTACAAGTGGTCAGATATACAGATGACATAGACATTATTGCTAGGTCCACAGAATCTCTGATCGAAGCATTTCGATCACTAAGGGCGTCTCCACTTAGAATGGGATTAAAAATAAACGCACAGAAAACCAAGTATATGTATTGTACTAGATCAGGCAACCAGATACCTAGAATATTAATTGATGATCTGGAACTGGAAGGTGTGAACACCTTCGTCTACCTGGGCTCGCTGCTGACCAAAGACAACAATGTCAGCAAAGAAATTAAAAGAAGAATAGTGCTTGCCAATAAGTGCTATTATGGCTTGAGGAAACATATTGCCCCAAAACTACCCAGAAAAATTAAAGTTACCATATATAAAACACTAATAAGGCCAGTGTTAACATACGGGTCTGAAACGTGGTCACTTACACATAACGAATAAGAATTGCTTAAACGTTTCGAGAGAAAAATTCTAAGAAAAATATATGGAGGAATCCAAGAACAGGGTTTGTGGCGTAGGCGCTACAACTTTGAGTTATATAGAAGTTTTGGGGAACCTGACGTTGTAAAATATACTCGTATTAAATTAGCATGCCTTCGATGGGTAGGACATGTAATTAGGCGAGATGAAGATGCAAAGATCAGAAAAATTTTCGACCGAAGAGGACCAGTGTGAAGACGAGCCAGAGGAAGACCAAAACTTAGGTATCAAGATAACATAGAGGATGATCTAAAATCCATCGGAGTTAAAGCATGGAGAAGAGTTGCCAGAGACAGGGACGAATGGAAGATTGTTCTGAAGAAGACTTTGGCTCATAACGAGTTGTAATGCCACTGATGATGATAATGAGGTCCTCAATTATTATTGTTAGGAATAATAAGATTAAGATATTGGCCAATTCAAGGTTTTCGGACAGTGTCGAAGGTAACAAGAAGGTGTGTAACTTGTTTAAAGGTAAAGCCGGTGACACAAAACCCTATAATGGGAAATTTACCAGTGGAACGCATAACACCTTCTAAACCCTTTACCAATACTGGGGTAGACTATTGTGGGCCATTTGATATCAAGGTTAGTAGACTTAGGGGAGAATCATTTGTAAAGGCTTATATATGTATATTTGTTTGCTTATCGGTTAAGGCCATTCATTTAGAGTTAGCTTTCGATTTAACTACGGAAGCATTCATTAATTGTTTTAAAAGGTTTATAGCGCGAATGGGTTTATGTCAGAATCTTTTCTCATATAATGGGACCAATTTTGTTGGGGCAAGGAATCATTTTAATGATCTTCATTCATTTTTTACTAATCCTGGGAATCAGACGAAATTTACAGAGTTTTTTCAAATGTTAATATAATTTGGTCATTTAACCCTCCATGGTCCCTACACTTTGGTGGAATTTGGGAGGCAGGGGTTCGAAGTGTTAAATTTCATTTACGTAGAGTAATGGTAAATGAACGGTTGGGCTATGATGAGTTTAGCACAGTGATAACACAGATCGAGTCTTGCCTCAATTGTCGTCCTCTCACACCTCTAAACGAAAATCCTGAGGACCTAGAGGTACTTACGCCTGGACATTTTTTAATTGGTTGCTCATTAAAATGCTTACCTCAAGAAGACGTACGACATCACAATGCATTTAGAATTTCCAGATTGCGTCACGTCACTCAAATCATTTAACACTTCTGGGATAAGTGGTCTAAAGAGTATCTCAGTTACCTTCAGATACGAAGTAAATGGCGTACTTCAAGCAGCAGATAATTGCAAATCGGCGATATGGTCATTATCAAGGAGGATGATCTTACACCTCTCAAGTGGCAGATTGGTCGTGTGATTGATGTTCATCCGGGTAGAGACAATGTAGTTAGAATGGCAACAGTACGTACAAGTAACGGACAATTTAAACGCGGGGTAGCAAACTTTGTGTTTTACCCATTGACATGAAATAACCTCATTTTCTTTTAGCTTTATGAACTGAATTTTCATTATTTGTTTCATGTGCGTTAAAATGGGTTGAAAGGTGGACCTTCCAACAAGGGGCGGTATGTTAAGACTCCGTCCTAGCTGTATTCATTTATTTTATTTTAAACGTGGGTAGGCCGCGGAACTGCGAACCGACTCTGGATTATTCGCGACAGTTAGAAGAGGGTCCGGGGCGAGTAGACGAAACGACCGCCAAACTGCTACGCGTAAAAAGGGACGAGTCAGAGACAGACTTCCAACGCAAAATGACATTCATTTCTCGGACACGCAACACATTTTAATGTTTATTTTAAGTTTTTTATGGCGTGTAATCCAATTTTAGTTGTATAGTTGAATAAACAGGATGAAAATATTTTGTGTTTAAAATCCAGTGATACATCCCAAACAACAAGTGACTAAATATTGCTAATGAGAAAAAGAAGGTTTAAGTTTAATTCTCTTTTAAAATTATAAGTTATTGTTTTATACACATGAAACACTTTTTAAAATAACTTAGGAGTGTTACATAAGCTGTAGAATGTTTTAGATCTTGTCTATTATCTTACCCTTATTTTACAATCCTTGATAAGGTGATAAGAGTGATCACTTGTACCCCTTGGCTTCCAAAAAAAAGAACCAGATATTGACTGAACCCTTTAGGTTTGTTTTGTATATGAAAATTTGAATTGAGTAAAAAATACAACTGTGGTGAAAATAATGTAATTTAACACAAAATCATTAACAGAATGAGTTACAAAATTCAGAAAGTTTAAATAAGTTTAATACTACCATTCCTGAAGTATAACTAATCAGTTTCTGACTGGCTATTAAAAATGTTTCCTGTCTCTTCGGCATCTGAGGGAACAATAGCATTATGGTTAACTTCGACAGGAACATTTTTAGGCTCATTAGCGTATTGTAGGGTGTTGAAAAAGTCGTGGTAGATAGGGGAAAAGTATGGTAAAAGTGACTGTAAGTTGTCAAATTTAAGTTTCTTGATTTTTGGCCTGTCTCCTGTTGTTGATAATAACGCGAGTTCGTTGGTACATTTTTCCTAAAGTAAGGTTCTAGTGAATCTAAAGACACAAAGTCATCATCCTCCATTTGTGTCACCATGAACTTTCTACTAGATTTCACTATGATGTCGGCCCACATACTTGGTACATAAACCTGCTGATGGTTTCTGTTTTTCGCTTTTTCGATAATCCCAAAATCTTGGTCACATTCCATGAATGAATGTCCCACTACCAGAAACCTGTGGTCAACAGTATCAATTTGTGTCTTTTGGACTACATAATGCCAGAACTTTGCAATATAATGACTTTTGTTTTGGCCACCACAGTCACTGTACAGAATTATGCGCTTAACGGTTGGTGGCAGCGTCTGGATGTATTTCCAAAGGCAGGAAGCAATTTCGTTGCAACCACGATTACCTTGGCCTTCATCCTACAAAAACATCTAAATATTGTGCACACAAAAATTATAAGTCCAAAGTTGACGGCTATAGTATGCTTTTTGCAGGTTAAACTAGGAATTGGAAGCGTCTTTTGTAAATCAAAGCATACAACTACTGTAGTTGGGTCATCTTTGAAATTCGATGCATCATCATCCTTTGCATTTTTTGCAGCTTGTGCCTTGCGCAAGTGCAATTCCTTTTCAATTTTTGCTGTTGCAACTCTTTCTGGATCAACACCCTTATTAATAATATTCTATAGTGTATCACATTTGTCACACGTATCGTTGTGAGGTCTCTTGAGTGAAAGGTTACAATTAGTACGGAAAATATACCTATAGTAACTCTCCTTCGCAGTGTTTACGTTTCTTTCCATACACAGTTGTACATACAAAGTGTGGATTTTTTTCATTGTCAGTTCCACGCTCAAATACTTCACATTTGGAGATCTAATCCTAGAGTAATGGCTACTGTACTTAGGAAGCGACTTTAAGTGCTCTGTGATTAAGTAAATGGTTTCATCTGTTTTATTCAATGGAGCTTTACGACCTCTTTGGTACTTGTGAGAAACCGAGTTTGTGCTGGTCATTTTTTTCATTATAACATTAGTAATTCTTTTATTACTGACATCAAGGGTTTTCATAAAAAAAGCCTTACATACTCTATATCCTTCTAATATCTAAGTATAGCTTCTTTTCTTTACATAGCTCGCATTAGGTTTTTTTCTTGCAGTATCTTGAAGGCTAATGCAAGAACATAAAAAAGAAGTTTGAAGGTCCCAGTTTCCAAGTCCCCATTAACTGTCAAAAATAGATTGGCATTTGTTATTAGGGATCTTTGTATTACAACCGTATCTACAGTTATGGTTAAACTTTTCCATACGCTTTGCTCGATGCACTGTTCCTTTTCGGTCAGTATAAAGGTGCCCTTCATTTCTTGCCTGCTTTGCACGTACCCATGCCCAATTGTCTGACCTTTTCAGCCTCTTCTTACCGGAGTGTTTGTTATGTTCTTTCCATGGTCCTGGTTTAGGTAGTTCAGGTTCTACTTCGGATTCCCTGTCACTGTCACTAGATTGAGGCTGGTATGTAGAATCTGCATCTGAGTCGTCTGAAAAATAAGACATGCGCTAATTTTATCTGATAATAATCTGATTCATAGCCTTTATAAACACAAACTAAGGGCTTTACAGAATTTTCACTTACCGCTAAAGAGGTTATGTTGAGACTCCTGTTCTTCTTCATCTACAATACTTGCGATGTCCATTTAGATTCAGGTAGAAAAACTTTGGTTACTTTACTCTTAAATTTGACAACTATCGTAGAATATTATGGGTAAAGTTTGAGTTAAAAGATACGACAGCAACAGTGTCGACAAGCGTGTACAACATTCAACAACAAACAACTCTGATAACAGTCAGATAGTCAGTTGGAGGCCAAGGGGTACAAGTGTCGCTTGTACCTCTTGGCTTCTCAGGAAAACAGCCATCCCCTTAAAACGATATATATATATATATATATATATATATATATATATATATATATATATATATATATATATATATATATATATATATATATATATATATATATATATATATATAGTTTTAAGGGAATGGTTAGGTTGGGATGTGATTCTCGAGAAATAAGGGTTCATTTCGTAATAACTTCACTGCAAATAGGTAGCAACGCACAGGTTGATGTAAATGATAATAAAACACATTGCTTGATGTGGTGTATTCAGATGAAAAATAAAACAATAGACATTATTAAAACTACATTATACAGATACACACATGTTAATTGCTACAGATATACACATGTAGACAATATAACAATGCCAATAAATATGGCAGACAACCGTTGACATGGGACAAACCTCGGGCATCATTCATGGGCGTCTTGGTAACACTTAAGACGGTGCTTGGAACGCCTGGGTCTCTGCATAGAACCATTACTCTTTGCAGGCAAAGAGGTACTTCTGGAGTCACGGGTTCTGGTTTCAGGTACACCAGAACTTGCGGATTGCTGCGTTGGCTTTAGATGTCGTTTTGAAATAGCCCCTTTGGCTTTATCTGGAACACCTTTCTGCAACGTGTTTGAAGGTCGTCCTCTACTACGTAACTCATGTAGAGGTGTTATAGGCGAATTGGAATCATCCTCCACAAAAGGATGGAGAGCAGATACATGGTACTTTCCAATTGCTATATCCGGGTGCGTTACAGTTGCTAACTCGTACGAAGTAGGAGAAAGTTGGTTGAGGATAAGGTATGGGCCATCGCGACGCGGCGCAAATTTGAAAGACAGTCCTGCATCATTCTTACTAAGGATGTGAGTCTTTACGAGAACTTTCTGTCCTTTGTTAAACACAACGGTTTCGCGAAAGTGTTTATCTGCGTACAGTTTCGAAGCGTCTTGGCGTAACTCATTATTCTCACGCGCACTTAGTAAAATGTCTTTATGTCTGCGCAAGTACGGCGTTATCTCAGGAATAACAGTTTCACTCGCGATAATAGCTCGTAAGTCTTTATGCACAGCTGTGGGCGTACGTAGCTAACGTGCAAAGTTCAAATACGCCGGGGAATAACCGGTAGCTAAATTTGGTACCGTATTCATGGAAAAACGAATACTGGGTAGCACTTCATCGCATTTAGTATGCTCCCTTTGCACTAATATAGAAATCTGAATCTTTAGATCGCGATTTTTACGTTCCTCCGGATTTGAGGCAGGGTGATAAACAGGAATGATTGATTGCTGAATACCTAGGCAGTATGTAAACTGCTACATTATTTTACTAACGAATTGGGGTCCGTTGTCACTTATTATTCTACGAGGCGTGCCGTATCGTAACATATTTTGCTTATTAGTACCTTTGTGCACTCCTCCACAGTAGCTTGTTTTAACGGGAATATTTCTATCCATTTCGTGGAAGTATCTTCCACTGCAAAAATCCATCTGTTTCCTTTTTCAGTTACAGGTAGTGGACCCACTAAATCAATTGCAACGCATTTAAAGCGTTGTGCCAATACAGGTGTCTGGATCAGACCTGCTGGTTTCAGATTCAAAGGTTTATACCTTTGGCAGTCGATGCATTTCTTTATATGCTTTATGACATCTCGCCTAATAGTAGGCCAGTAGTAACGAAGAGCAATTCTTTGAATTGTATTTTCAACACCATAATGTCCTGCGATGGGCATATCATGGCACTCTTTCAAAACATTGGCTATTTTACTTTGAGGCACTACTAACTGAGCGTCTTCACATTCAAGGTCTTGATTATATCGATACAAGACTCCCTGATTCATGACATAACCGCGATCAGTATATCGGGTGATATCTACTAATTCAGGTTCTTCCGATTCAAGACAATCAATAATTATTTTAAAGAATACTACGATCAGAAGTATTTAACTGTGAAGCTTCGTCCTGTCGTAAAGTGAGTTCAAGAAGGTTAATTGAAGCATTGCAGGAGTTAGGTTCCCGTAATAATTTAGGTTGAACATTAGGAGAATCAGCAAATGAGAATTTCATTTGAGGGATATTAATAATAATATCAGCATTTTTTAAGAAGTCTATGCCAAGAAGAGTTTAAGCTGATGTGTGCTCAGGAAATCCAACAAAAGTTGTAGGTATTGATCTATCTAATAGGAGAACCAAACATTCAAAAATATGAGCTGTTACTGTGCGGCTTACGCCGTCAGCAAGCACTAAACTCATTTCCTTGGAAACATAGTGTAGACCTTTGTTTATAAAATGATTGTATAGCTTAATTCCAGCTATAGTACATTTTGCTCCAGTATCAACATATGCGCAACCACTCAAACCTAAGACACTTATTGGTAAGAGGGGGCGATTATTCAAATTGTTAGTTTCTCCTAAAAGAAGCTCTACAGAAGAGGCTGCTTCTGTAGTAATAGGATTTACAGAAATTATTTTTTTTTTGGGCCGGGGATGCGCTCTTCTTCTAATCGGCGTAAAGCTGAGCGGGAAAAGAACAAATCTCAGGGGACAAGTTTTGCACGGAGAGACTTAGGACTTTGCACCTCCTTAAACTATCCCAAGACCGCTGGGTACCCCCAACAATGATTGGGGGTGTGTAATCAATTTTTGATTGCACCCTTCACGTGGTGGCCCTGTTGAAACTAAACTCAGCGGATCTAGACTAGATAGTCGATAAACAATCCCCACGCCAAGCCGTGAGACACCGTGGTGAAGGCTGTGAGGCACTGGGGTGACAGTGTCGCAAACGGTTCCTTTGGAGCAACAGGTCACACCCCTTAGTATTTAGACCTTACCCTCGCAAGCGGGGCTCTGCGAGGGGTATACTGTCTTTCTCTAGCTACTCGTGGGATCGATATGGAATCCCAAAAACAAACAAAAACAAATACAAAAAAAAACTCAGGGCCAAAGGGTTCCCGATGCCGAAGGGCCAGGGAACTCCAAAGTCAAAATCACAGTTCCTAAAGCCGAAGGGCAGGGAGCTTCTGGAGAAAATCAGAACGCCGAAAGGCCCGGAATTTCTAAAGAAATCTCCCAAGCTGATAGGCAAGGAAACAAAAAGGCTGTCAGAGTAACAGCGTTGGAAGACGTTGATCTCATGACAGACGAAGAAATTAGGGCTGCAAAGCTATCTGGCGTTTCTAAAGCCAAAATCAGTAGGCTGGTGAAACAAGGCCAAGATTACGTTCAAGCCAAAAGGGCTGTAATCAAGGCCAATTTCATCAAGGCCAAGGCATTTTGATGCCGTCAAAGCCAATAAAGGCCATGACAAAAGTAATACAAACCCAGAAGATCGATGGCCCAAAAAGGCTAAGGTCAGACGGAAGCACACCACCCGAAAGCCAACGCGTATAAATAAGTTTCGGCCATATAAGTCTCCAGGGACAGATGGCATATATCCAATACTGTTGCATATGGGATTAGAGGTATTGATACCACACCTATGCAAGCTCCTCAAAGCCACTTTAGCATGGGGGATCGTACCGGAAATATGGCAAAAGGTCAAAGTCATATACTTGCCTAAGGTAGGTAAAGTATCAGACCTAACACCAAAGTCATATAGATCGATAAGCCTATCTTCTTTTCTATTAAAAACGCTGGAAAGGCTTCTTGATAGGTACATCAGAGACGAAGTGCTAAAAGATAATCCTCTAAGCAATCGTCAATATGCATACCAACCTGGTAAATCTACGGACTCTGCGTTGGATGATCTAAATAGGCTTATCTCAAAGTCAATGGAAGACAAAGAGATAGCAATGGCCGCTTTTTTAGATATAGAAGGGGCATTTAATAATGTTACCACCAGCTCTTTGATAGGGGCTATGAGTAGACGAGGCGCACCTGCGGTAATATGCAGATGGATAAGGGCATCCCTGGAGAATAGGACAGTAATGTCCACTCTGGGTAAAGCAATCATCAAAGCAAAAGTAGGTGGAGGCTGTCCACAAGGAGGAGTTCTGTCCCCTCTACTTTGGTAGATGATCTCCTCAGAAATCTGTCCACAGAAGGCTTTTATTGTCTAGGATATGCTGACGATATAGCAATCGTTGTCAGGGGCAGGTTTGCTGAGGTAGTGTCTGAGAGAATGCAAGCAGCCCTAAATATAGTTGACGACTGGTGTAAACAAGAGAGACTGATAGTCAATGCTCAGAAAATACAAATTGTCAACTTCACCAAAAAAACAGCACTACAAGGCCTAAAACCACCGGTGCTGGGAAGAACAGAGATTTCATTTGCCAAAGAAACAAAATACCTTGGGGTATATTTTGATCATAGGCTTACATGGAATACTCACATTCTAAAAACCACACAGAAAGCTACTATGTCCTTGGGCAGATGTAGAAGAATGTGCGGTAAGAATTGGGGACTTAACCCCAAAATGACTCTATGGTTATATACAAGGGTTATTAGACCCATGATAACCTATGGCTCAATGATGTGGTGGACAAAGACGCAGCAAGTGGGAGCAATAAGGCTGCTAGGTAATACACAAAGGCTAGCATGCTTGTGTATTACGGGGGCCTTAAAAACAACTCCTACTGCATCGCTGGAAGTCCTGTTGAATCTACCACCACTTCATATCTTTATACAGGGCGAAGCCAGATTCGTGATGCACAGATTAATCCATAGTC
This sequence comes from Diabrotica undecimpunctata, assembly GCF_040954645.1. NCBI lineage: Eukaryota > Metazoa > Arthropoda > Insecta > Coleoptera > Chrysomelidae > Diabrotica > Diabrotica undecimpunctata. The sequence continues at coordinate 86,663,886 of NC_092804.1, forward strand.
AGCGACATATAAGCCAGATGCATGGTACTGACAACAGAAAGCTAATCGAGGAGCTAAAAGCCGATATTGTGATGGGGAAACCTATCGATGCAACAGTTACGAGATATAGCTTTAACAATAAGTTCACAATTAAGATACCAGGCAGGGAAGACTGGAATAAAGGTGTACCCATACAAGCTGCTGCTACCTGGTACACAGATGGCTCAAAAACATCAGAGGGTGTGGGAGCCGGCATAGTAGGGACAAATCAAGGGATAGATTTCCCGGTAAGTCTATCTAAGGATGTGACAGTTTTCCAGGCGGAAATAACTGCAATCCATCACTGCGTGGAAGAAATAGAAAGGCAGGAAAGAACGTTCTGTTCAGTTGCCATCTTCACAGATAGTCAGGCAGCGCTTAAGGCACTCAATTCTGTAGAGGTCAATTCTAAGCTAGTATGGGATTGCGTGTGTGCCCTAAATAAACTAGGAGACCGTAGCAAGGTTACGGTAGCCTGGGTACCGGGGCACGAGGGTCATAAGGGCAATGAAAAAACAGATGAAATGGCCAAACAAGGCTCATCATTGCCATTCATTGGACCGGAACCCTTCTGCGGAGTTGCTAAATGGTGGAGGAATTCACCAGGACAAAGATAGGCGAAACAGTTCATTACAGAACATTCGCCAAAATTTACGGCAGACCTAATAAGCAAAGACAGGAAAACAGTCAAGGTCATAGTAGGTCTTCTAACAGGGCACTGTAAGCTGAATAGGCACTTGAAGCTGATGGGATTATCAGATGATGACCTGTGCAGATTCTGTCACCTCGAAGAAGAAACAGCAGAGCACATTTTATGTCAGTGTGACAGTCTGGCAAATGTGCGGTTCTTTGCATTAGGAGAAGAAAATCCACCGGCAAATAGCTACATGGAAGGTAAAGTCTCGAAGCTACTAGACTTTATAAAAAGGGTCAGGCTAGAGAATGTTATCTAGGACTAGAGGACCACAATAGATCTGAAAAGGTCGCAGTGGAATAGGCTGAAAGACCACCTCTCTTAATCTAATCTAAATCTACAGAAATTTTACAGTTAGGACAATTAGTGCGAACATAACCAGGAGTATTGCAACCATAACAAACTACACTGGAAGAACGTTGAGGAGGTACATTTGAATTGCTAGGATTCGTATTTAGACGACAAGGAGGTATACTTTTTCCAATGTCAATTTGCCAAGCGTCGGCTTTTGAGATTCTTTGATGTCAATGCCGACCATTGGCGTGGAAATTAAGAAAAGGGATCAGTTCATCAAACGCATATTTCAAGAAAAATTATATAATTTTTATTAATTTTTACATAATTATATTCAGGAAAATTTCTCAATTTTTGGGCAGAAATTGTTTAAACAATTTTTTAAACAAATTCAAAATATCACCTTTTGTGCTCCAAGAAATATTTTTTAGGTTTTTGGGTGACTCTAAATAAGATCTATGTCATGTTTCTCAAAAGTTAATAGTTTTGGAGATATAGGAGATTTAAAATCCGAAAAATACGATACCTAATATGCATTTTCGAGGCTTGAAAAATATGTAAATGAGTATTTTTGAGATTCAAGAGTATCTAAACTAAAGTCTCAACATTGATTTTGGTGAGAAATCGGGGCAATATTTTCCGTAGCAGAAAAAGGTGATCTTTTGAATTTGAATTGTTTCCGGCATAAATGTCCGGCACCCTTCAACCTTCGATTTGTTTAAACGGGGCATTTTTGAATAGGACTCTTCAAAGGACAGAATAAGTTTTTTTTTAAATGGGAGCGGGCTCACAACATCGAATATCGAATAAATAACAAATTAATTCTTTCAAATTAAAGCTTGTTAATTTTAGTGATTTATAAGAATATTGGAATTATTATTTAGTTTTTACATAAACCAGAATATTTTTTTACAATTATCTGTAAATAATGGCTCATTCTGTCAGAAAATTTTAAAAGATTGTCTATCCAGCAAGGACAGAAAATCTCAAAATATTGTCTGTCCAGCAAGGACCACGAGGAGGTATGAGCCTTCCTTGCCAGGAAAGGAAAGGGTTGGGTATGTTAGTAAGAATATAAAGTTAGTTTTTTTTTTCATTTTGTTTTTATTATTTTTTTTCTTTTTTGTTTTTATATTTTTTTTGTTTTTTGTTCTGACTTTATACAGTGTGTCGCATTTAAGATGATTACTATATATATATATATATATATATATATATATATATATATATATATATATATATATATATATATATATATATATATTTAGATAAGATTTAATTTTCTTTTTTTAAACTTTATAGATTTCTTCAAGTCTAGAATAAAGTTATATGTACCAAAACAACTTCTTATTTATTTAAAAGTGCATATGAAAATTGTATAATTTGTATGTTAAATTTGTATGAAAATCTGTAATTTCATGGATTTCATTATATGGATTTAAGACACTTTGGAAATAAGATCTTCAATTGTAGTCAGGATTCTAAAACGGACAGTTGGCTGTCCCGAGATGCATCAATTGTAGATTTATGATCGAGATTACAAATAATACTGAAAAACTAAAATTGCGAATTTTGTCATGAAATTTGGTATGTGCGGTTACAATAAGTGGAACAACTTTTCCAAATAAGTTTTTCCGATTTCTCTAACGCGAAGCAAAATATCGAAAATTTACCCTGTTTGTGGATTCGCAGTAAGCCGCGTTTAAAATTAAAATTTCAGATCACTATCTTAAAAAAATGTGCACTATTAACATGTATGACTTTGCAAAATTTTAAATCTGTATGTATTTTGATAGCTGATATATAGAGGTGTCTTCATCTTAAATGTGACACACTGTATAATAATGAATACTAGTGTTCAAGATGCATCGCGATAGCTGTAAAGAAATTAATTAGAAGGACTAAAAAGAATCGTCAGAGTCTTCTGAAGTCGAATCGTTCCCAGGTTGGATAACTATTGGTGCTATTGCCGGTAAAACAGGATATTCGTTTTCTATTTTTAAAACATGAGCTTCGCAATTTTTCCACACATCGCTATTAATGCCACTAATTACTTCTCGAATATTCTCAATGGCCACTGCGCTTAATGTTGGTGACTGATTATTATGTTCGCAATCGTTTTTTTACGGTACCCCAAACCATTTCAATTGGATTAAAAATGCAATAGTATGGGGGTAATCGCAAAAGAGTATGGCCGTGCCTGCTGCAAATGGTGTCAATAACGTATTCGTTTTTAAAATTCCGACTTTTGATCATTCTAATTAATTCTTTCTTTACTGGAATCTTTTTAGGAACAGTGATGTTTTTAAGTTGCATAAATTTTAAAATTTCGTCCTTTTTCGTGTTATTATTAGGTATTTTATTTAATATGCGGGAATGATACGACGCATTATCCATAACAATCACTGAATTCGGCGGAATATTGGGCAAGAGTTGTTCAACAAACCACTTTTCAAATAAATCGGCTGTCATATCTTCGTGATAATTGGCAGAAGACTTTGTTATATTTTTGGCCGACAATAGCAATGCATTAGATACAAAACCATCTTTTCTTCCGGCATGAAGAATAATAACACGTTTTCCTCGTGAACACGGTGTATTTAACGCACACTTGTTTGTGTTGTCAACCCAGCCGTACTTGACAACATCATGCGTATCGAACCAGGTTTCGTCTAAATAGATTATGTTTCTGTTTGAATTACGATACTGTTTTATTTTACTCAAATATTCTCGTCGAAGTTCAACAATACGCCGAGATTCCATTATTACCATTCGATTATCTTACTTTACTTTACTTAATCAGTAGACCCATTTGTACCTTTCGGTGTTGGGCCGTTTAAAATACAATTCATTACATTACACTATTTGACAGTCTTCTGAGGTGTCCTAGCTCTTAACGAACTTTCTCCATTCCTTCCTATTGGATGCCATCTGTGTTGCTTCTAATTTCTTATATTTAAATCCACAACTTATCAAAATCTCGCGCAGTGTTTCCAAAGATGTATAATTATATTCAGGGAAATCTCTCAATTTTTCACGAATCAGTTCTAAAGTAGGCACTCTATTTTCTTTGTAAAAATTGTAAACTGTTCGCTGAATAACGTCTTTTACAGCAGTGTCAATCCTACCCAATTTTTTATTTGGTTGCTTTCGTTTTAAGGAATGATCTGTAACAGTGCCTAATTTAATAATTGTATATATCGTCTTATACCCGATTTTTGTTAATATATGAATTCTCGAAACAATTGCTTTATCAGCCATCCCAATATTTTCTTTTTTCAAACACTCATACATATTTAAAACTATTCTTTGGGATTGTACGTGCAAATCTTTATTTTTTAATTCCGGGCTGTCATTAAAATAATTGTCATTATTTATTGATAACACAGAAGTTGATGCATCTTGATCATTCGTTTCAAACGGTCTCCAAAATGCCATTCTAGAAAAATATAATATTACTCACCTTATAAACCTCCGCCTGTGATATCTGCTTGCAAATAGGAATATTTTAGGGTGTCACAGAGCCAGACACACAGGTGTTCATTACGATTTATCGCTTTGCGATTCGCTGTTGTCATAATGCATTAGTTTAAAATTACTGAATGTAACTTTAATATAACATATTAATATATCTGCAATTTTTCATGTTTCCAGGTAAGGTATAAAATCAATGAAATTTGGAAAAAAATAATACAATTCTTGTAACCGTTTTTGAGAACTTGGATTCTTAAAAGATGTCTGATTTCTTAAAAGTCGATCATTATATCTGAGGCTATGAGAGCAAGAGTGGGCTAACCCCAAATATTGAATAATGGATTTACATGAACCAAGAATATATGCGTTTTTTTGAAATTTTATAAAATTAAAATATGATGCTAAAAGGTGGTCATTGTTTACAAATCATTAACTAATAACAAAAAACTCGAAGATCATGCAGTATATTTAACAAAAATATTAAAATTTCAGCTTTTTTTGTGGATTAGACCGCTTTTGCATCAGCGTGCCCTTAAAAATTTTAATATTAATGTGGATTAGACCTAGAGTACAATACAATTAAACAGTATCAATGTTGAAAATATGCTTTATTAAAAAACAAAGTAACAAAAATACTTAATTTTCATCATTAATGAACTCTTCTTTCTGCCGTATAGTGGATCTTTTTGTTCTGGCCCTTGTGTAAAATCCATGATGTATTGGAGGTATAAATGAAAGTAATTCCAAAATATCTTTTTTTTGCTTCGGTTATTGGACGTCCTTAGGGATAAAGATAATCTAGCTGAAGTATTTCCCTGGATGTCCTCTTTTTGTCATCTAGTGAGTAAAAGAGAACATCTACATTATTGCTGTATTTGTAGTAAATTGTAAATAGATTTGTTTTCTTGTATTGCAACCACTGATTCTGTAACCATTGGACTTTTGATTTTTGTGTATCAAGTTTGCGATTTGTTATATTTCTCTCTAACTTCTTAGTAGAATAAAAATCGTTTTCTGTCATCTTGATTACTGTAAAATGTGCTTTCTTTCGTGCATGTCTATTACCTTTATCCAGTCGCCAGGTACGTAGATATCTTTAAAAATCTTTTTTGCTTACTTATTACTCCGAAATGTTGGTCACAGGCAAGGTAAGAATGTCCGCTGACTGAAAACTTATGATCAATATTTTCCACCACAATATCAGGATATGACAAAATAAAATCGCAAAGGACAGCCATTTTAATGTTATGGTTCTGCCCTCCGCATTGATCGGAATATAGTATTACATTTTTTGTTGTAACAACATTTTTAAAATAATGCAGTAAACAGGATCCTATTTTTTGAGGTCCTCGTGATGCTTGTGTCTCGTTCCAAACATACATATGAGCATTATTAGTAGAGACATTCCAGTGCTGATAACTGATGTAGGCAACATTCGCATCAAGTCAACTGCAATCACTGTAATTTCTTCAGGAATTTGTTTTGCATACTCTGCATCTTGTTTCATACCACATCTAGCACGGTCTGCTTTTCGTTGGTGAACCTCTAGTGTTACTTCAAATTCACGTTTTTCTGCTTGCACTGTTGAGAACTTTATTTTATTGTTATACAAATCACATTTTTTGCGCGAATCCGTAATTGGTGCATGGAATCCAATATTAAATTGGGTATTAAATATTACTGATGGAGGATGGTTAGCCCACTCTTGCATTCTTTTACGTATTTATGCATTGAACAATTTTGGTCTATTCCACAACTTCGTGGGTTAGCCCATTCGTGTTTTCAAATTTTTGTTATTTTCTATAATGCAAAATCACCTTACTGGCGAGATTTATGTTATAATATACGAAAATGTTGGTTAGACCGGTTTTGCTTTATAACTTTAGATCGTTAGAAGTGATTGCAATATATAACTCAATTATCAACAAAATGTTGGTTAGCCCACTCTTGCTCTCATAGCCTCATCTATAAGAGTATTACCGCTAAATTCACCAACATGGCAACGTCAAGATAGATCGAAGGTTCAAATTCTCTCCAGACTACAATGTTGCCGATATTCGAAAATTACTTAGAGCATAAGTAATATATAAACGTTCACGGTTGCTTTAATTCATTAGTGAAGAGTCCATGGAAATATTAGTACCTAGTTAATTAATTTATAGATATATTTTTTGGGAATATGTTCATATCATTTTTTAAGAGTGTCGTTCGTTGACTAGCAATTGAATAATAACGAATAGAGAATATTTTTTAAATATAACCTTAGGAATTTTAGGAAATATGTCTGCCAACCTTGATTTGAAAGGCGGTATCTTTAATACCAGAATGAGACATGTTTATGTTGGAAAATTATTAGTGGATGTACTATACATACGTGCTAACTGAATCATTAGAATTAGATTGCTTAGTCTTTTGACTAATATTGTTAAATTTTCTGCATTCTGACTGAATATGGCCAAAATGTTTACAAAACGTACACTTCGATTTGAATTTTATTTTGCAAGGGTCCTTTTCTGGATTTGATTGAGGTTTTTGTCGACGATCAGAGTCGGTAGCAACTAAACCTTCCTTTAAGGACGCTTCGATTTCTCGAGATTCCATTAAAAGTTCCTTAAAGTTTTGAAATTTATTTCTTGGTAGCCTTTTTCGTAATTTGCGTACCAGTAAGCCATAAACCATATCCAACTAAACCTCTTCAGTTAGGGTATAAGGTAATTGTGCAAGCAAAGCTCGAATATGGGAAACAAATAATTCAGTAGGTTCACTAGAATTTTGTTCACGCGAGAATACTTCTCGAAATATTAAATGAGGCGGAAGTTTTTTCGAATAGGAATCTTTTAAGCAGTTAAGCAGTACAGCATCTTCCCATGTGAGAACTGTATTTTTAATACCTTGCCACCATGTAGCAGCAAAACCATTAAGCAGCATGGATAAACCACGAAGAGCATTCTCATCACTTATTTGGGAGCAGTCCTTAAAAGTGATTACATTATCAAGAAAAGCTTCAACAACAGCGTTAATCGTACCATCAAAACGAGCAGTACATTTAACGGAATTTCCACCTGACATATGTGTAAGAGTTCTCGTAAGATCTCTGATTTGTACCAAAAGATCTTCAGATACTTGTTTATTAGAATTAGTAAGTACTGAAAGTAAAGATTGAAACTGATCTTGAGACATTGTCATCATAGTAGGAGCAGAACACTCTCCTGTAAGATTTTGTGAATTGGCTTTCGGCATTGTTCAAGATATAACAGACAACCAAATATCACTAAATATGCAATGAAATTATTTTATTGTAAAACTGAAATGGTTATATAAGCAATAAAAGTTATTTTATTGAAAAAAGATATATAATTATGAGCAATAAGTTATTTTATTGAGAATGGGATGTAATTATATGCAATAAAAGATTTTATTGAAAGAGTTATATAATTATATACGCAATAAAAGTTACTTTATTGAGAAGAATGTATAATTATACGCAATAAATGTTATTTTATTGAAAAGATTGTATAATTATACGCAATAAATATTATTTTATTGAAAAACTTGTATAATTATACGCAATAAAAGTTATTTTTATTGAAAAAATTGTATAATTATACGCAATAAATATTATTTTATTGAAAAAGTTGTATAATTATACGCAATAAATGTTATTTTATTGAAAAACTTGTATAATTATACGCAATAAAAGTTATTTTATTGAAAAAATTGTATATAATAATTATATATTTTAATAGAAAATCTGAACAAATTGGATAAAATTTTACATTTGGCAACAAAATGTTGAAAAAATTTGAAGAACTACGAAATTATGTTAAACATAGGCAACAATAATCGAAATGAATCGATTTCCGTACTGTCATGATCATGTCGATGCAAAATCGATATGCCGGCATGGACAAGCGTAAAACCGCGCGAAATGGATGGTGCCATGCTGTGAAAGTAGGGTTAATGATTCAAAAAAATACTTACAGCAAAATCTACGGTATCAAAAGCACTTTAACACTTACGAAATAATGTTCATTCTCGGCCACTAGTTGGGACGCCAGGTTTAAGGGGATGGTTAGGTTGGGACGTGATTCTCGAGAAATAATGGTTCATTTCGTAATAACTTCACTGCAAATAGGTAGCAACGCACAGATTGATGTAAATGATAATAAAACACATTGCTTGATGTGGTGTATTCAGATGAAAAATAAAACAATAGACATTATTAAAACTACATTATACAGATACACACACGTTGATTGCTATGTAGACAATATGACAATGCCAATTAATATGGCAGACAACCGTTGACAGCATCCTACGTCACAATGGTTGACAGGGTTGCCAAGTATAATCTTGTTACATAGTTACTAATTATATATATTGTTATGGATCAGTTTATCGATCAGAAATAGAATAAAGAGTTTTTTTATTATTTTAATATACCGCGGGCATATAAGTTAAAATACAACCCTGTACTTATTTGTAATCGTTAGAATAAGAAAAGACATTGTTTCCGTGACGGACTAGTTTTTCCTTGAAAGATTAAGTGAATAGTGAAAGGACAATGGAACTCGTGTAATTATATATTTAAGGAATAAACTTTGTCATTGTATTGTGCGGTGGACATTTTTCGAAAGTAAATAAGAATTAGATTTAGATATGAGATAACAAGAATTTGGAAGCTTATTTCTTTTGAAAAAGGCAAAATTGTTAATGGTTTCTGAAAAGCAATTTGAGTTGAAAGTAGTTTATTTGTTTTAAATATTATGTTGTAAATTTTCTAAATCGAAAATGAGTGGGAAAAATGAATGCTTATGATTGGTTAAAAAGGAATGATGGGGGATGAGGTAGTTTGAGAAGGTTGTCTGGGGAGATTGAAAAGATTATTATGTTACCGGCAGACCAGAAGAGAAGACGTGTTTTTTCGTGTAGTCAATCGGAGTAGGAGTGTTTTTCATTTGTTAGTGAAAAAGGTGGAAGCTGAGAGCAGATCAAAAACGAGAAGATTAATACCTCTTTTGAGTCTGCATAGTCCACGAGATCTAATTGAGAAAGAAAGGAGAATTTGTGAATAAAGAGTACCGGTCAAAAGAGGCTTGGGCTTGTGTTTTCGGAGGAGTAGTTTGCTGGTATGCGGTTTTGGAGCGATGCTGAGAACGGGAAAGATTTGATGGTAGCCGGACATAATCAATCAAGGAAGGAACTGTGGTTTGATCGAGAGGAGACATCATTGGTGTAAAAAAAAATAAAGGTCAGTCAAATAATTTGAATGAAAGAAAACTTTAAGACATTCTAAAGATAAAATCAAATATAAGCATACGAACTAAGATTCCAAGTTTTAAAGAGTTATTTTTTTTGTGAATAAATTATATTTTTTATATGGTAAATTTTTTAGTAGATATTATTATAAAGCAGATCAATAGATAGTTTGTTAATTAAAATTAAATTTAGAGTATAGGAGTTTGTTGGGAAAGATAATTATCCACAAAAAGTTATTTATTAACATTCACCGTATTGCTTATTGAAATAAATAATGATTTGTGTGCATATTTATGTTGTTTTAATGTTAATTCCGTTTCCTGTTTTATCCCGATTCTGAGCAACTAGGAGATACTGAACCCACTAGAAGAGATATATAAAGTAAACTGATTAAAGTAAAATTAAAAAGGCACCCTGAGAATTTTTAATAGTAATTGAATTGTATGACTCTGCATAAATTAGTGAACTAATTAATTAAATAATTGGATTAATTAAATTAGTCTTAATCAATAATAAGACATCATAAAGCAGATCACAACAACATGGCGAGCCAACGTGGGGCTTAAAAGTATCTCTAGTTGTGAATTTGAAGGATCAGAAACGGAAAACAGGTGATTGAGAGAATTTATTTGCCCGTCGGAAAGAATTTGATATATTTATTTGAAAATTTATGAAATTATTTGAGTTATTTTATCTAGGTACAATTTTACATTTATTCTATTTTTGATTGATATAATTTTTTGATGAATTTAAAATTTATGTGATAAATTGATAATATTTGGGGGAGAAATATTTGTCGTGTTCTGCAACATAGAGAGTGTTGTAAAATTTCACATTTGGCGGGGACAAAAAAACAGTAACAAAAAGAAACAACATGTCGACCACAAGGAGTCAAAGCAAAACGCAAGAAAGGAAAGAGGATAAGATAGAAGAGGAAACAATTATTGATGAAGGATCGGATAATGAAGGAAATGCGACAATAATGGAGGAAAGAAAAGAAACAGGGATGCTGGAAAAATTATTAGCAATGATGCAAATACAGACACAAACAATGAATGAAACATCAAAGAAAATGGATAGAAATCAACAAGAAACATCACAAACAATGGAAGAAAACCAACGGGAAACAAGGCTAGCAATAGAACTAAATAACAGAAATATAGAGCAGCGTTTGGAAAACTATGAACAAAAATTAGAAGAAAATGATAGAAAAATGGAAAAGCGTTTGGACAAATATGAAAATGAGGTAAAAGTCTGTTTAGAAAAAGTCAGAGAAGAAACAGAGAAGAAACTAGAAATGCAGAGAGAAGAAATAGAAACTAAAATGAAAGATATTAAGACTGTACAGAAAAAGGAATTAGAACAATTAGAACAGTTAGAAACAAAATTTGAAATGGCTTTACAAGAAGACAAGAAAGAAATAGAAAAACAAATTGAGGATATCAGAAAACAACGAGAGATGGGAGACAGGAGAGAAGTACTCATCCAAAGTCCGGGTGACATAAAAATACAGTTTGGCGGGGACGTAAAAAAATTACACCCGGTAATTTTCATCAACAATTTAAAAAAGAAATTACGACATATCGGTAATTTCGAAACAGCAAAGGAAACGATAAGGAACCATCTTAAAGATGAGGCAAGTTTATGGTTTGATAGCAAAGAAGAAGAATTACAAAATTGGCAAACATTTGAACAAAAATTTCTGAATTATTTCTGGGGGAAAATACAACAGATAGAGATAAACAAGGAATTACAAAATGGGAGATACCAGGATAGTATGGGTATATCAGAAAAAACATATGCCCTACAACTATACAACAATGCAAGACACTTACATTACAACTATTCGTTCGAACAGCTAGTGGAACTAATAGCCAGACATTTTGAAGATACCTTAGAAGATCACATAACTCTACAAAACTACAAAGATATTGACAGTTTATGTCAATTCTTACAAATACGAGAAGCAAAATTAAGAGAAAGAAAAATGAGGAGAACGCAAGAAAATTATAGACAACGAGAAAATCAAGACTATAGAGATAGAGGACAAAACTTTAGGAGAGAGTACACGAGAAGAGAATTTGTCCCGAGGAGGGGAAAACGAAAGTAGAGACAACGGAAGAGTAAACTATGAACAAAGAAATCGGCAATGGAACGAAAACAGATATCGAGAGAACCAGAATAGAAACAACACTCGCACATATCAGGAAAACCGAAATAATAATAGAACGAATGAACCGGAAAATCGCGGAAACCGATACGGGTCCGAGAGACCAAGAGAAAATAGAAGAGCGGTCAACAACACACACATAGAGGAATGTGAGGATGAGAGAAAAAGCGACAGAAGTAGAAGCGAACAAGAACAGCAAGCGTCTTTTCACGAAGGCGCTCACTAAAGACAAAGAAACAAACAGGAATTTTTTGTCACCCGAAGGAATTTATTAAATTGGCAGAAAATAAGGACAAAACAAGTGGAGCAAATCTGAAATTTGTAGATGGTTTTATCAACGAGACACCGATTAAAATTATGATTGATACTGGATCGGAAATTACACTGATCAACAGAAAACTAATAGAGGAAGTTAATTTAACGAATTTGATTTACAAAATTCCCAAGGTAAATTTAGTGGACGCAAATAAACGGACTTTGGCAACGATAAATGAAGAAATACGAATAAAAGTACGATTGGATAAGAAATTTTATGCACTACAATGTGTTGTGATGCCAAACATGTTGCATGATATGATCGTAGGAGTGGATGAGTTGGCAGAAAAACATGTGGTGATAGATTTCAAAAATAACACGATGAAAATCACAGAGGAAAAAGAAGAAGATCAGGACAGTAAGGAAATGGAAAAGGAAAATGAGAAACGGAAAATTGATTTAGATAAAGAACAAACGGTGGAAATGAATTTGGCAATGAAGCAAGGACAGAGAACAAAGAGGAGATTGGCAAAAGAAAGTGAAAAGTGGGTGTCCTCAAAAGAAGAGATGAGCCCAGAAGAAGAAAAAGAAAAAAGATTAACAAAAGAAGACGAAAGAGGTACAATTGAAACAGTGGTATTTGAAGAGGTATGCGAAATGGAGGAGGCAGAATACAAGATAAATATGTGCAAAGAAATTGAGGAAAAAGAAAGAAAATTGATGTGTGGAGAAGAAAAGGAAAAGGAATTGCGTGTAATATTGAGAAAGTATGAAGATTTAATAAATGAAGAAAACAGAGTAGCCAAAAAGTATGAACATTCATTTGAGGTTAAAGACTTAGGAAATTTTCGATCGAAAACTTATCCGATCCCATATAAATACCGACAGGAGGTGAAAGGAGAAATTAACAAAATGTTAGAAGATCAAATCTTAGAGAGATGTGACTCGCCGTACATCAACCCAATCGTGATTGTGAAAAAAAGCAGTGGAGAATTGAGGCTCTGTTTGGATGCCCGGAATATAAATCAACACACGGTATCTCAATATGAATCACCTCTCAACATCGAAGCTATTTTTGGGAGAATTACGGGAACACACATGTTTTCTAAAATTGATTTGAAACATAGTTTTTGGTTAATACCGTTAGCAGAGAGATGTAGAAATTACACCGCTTTCTCAATAGATGGTATTGTATACCGTTTTAAAGTAGTACCTTTTGGATTACAAAGTGCGTGTGCAGCATTGGTAAGAGCTCTCCATACAATATTAAATAAATATGAAGATTTCATAGTGCACTACATCGACGACTTACTCATTTTTTCACCAGATACATCAAGTCATTTGGAACACATAAAGATTATTTTGGGAGAATTGGACAAGGCCGGATTAAAACTGAATATTGAAAAATGTCAATTTTTTCAAAAAGAAGTGATATATTTGGGATTTAAATTGGACACACAAACAGTTAGTTTAGCCGAGGACCGGGTAAAACTTATAGATGAATACCCAAGACCAACGAATTTAAAAACATTGAGAGGTTTTCTCGGGACGATCAACTATTTTAAAAAACTAATTCCTGATTTAAGCCAGAAGGAAATTCCTCTGATCAAATTATTGAAGAAGGGTGTTAAATGGAATTGGAAAGAAGAACAAGAGAAAGCTTTTCAAATTTTAAAAGAGGAATTCTCGAAAGGAACGAAAATATATCATCCCATGTACAATTTGCCTTTCATACTACGAACTGATGCATCCATACAAAAATTTGCGGGAGTTTTGTCGCAAATACAAAACAATCAAGAAGTGCCGATTTGTTTTATTTCCCGGGTGACAAAAACACACGAAAGAAAATACAGTGTGACTGAACTAGAGTTTGCTAGCGTACTTTTCTGCGTAAATAAGTTAAGATTTTATCTGTTGGGAGCAAAATTCACAATCGAAACTGATCATGCAGCTTTGGTACATATAATGAAAAATCGTCTGGTTAACAATCGTATACATAGAGGCATTTTGTTACTACAGGAGTATGACTTTGAGTTTCGATATATAAAAGGAAAAGACAACATTATAGCTGACGCTCTCACAAGGGATGAAGACTCGGGAAAAAAGGAAGTAATTGCTTTTCATGTAGGACTGAACATTTTGACACAAGAGGAAGGTGTATTTTCGTTAAACGAAATTAGAACAAATCAAGAAGACCTGGAAGAAAGAGGAAAAAGAAGAGCGGAGAGTGAAAACGGTATATTTTTCAAACGAATTGATGGAAAGGAACTATACGTGATAACACAGACATTGGCAGAAAGGATCATACAGAAATTACACGAGGACAATGGACATATCGGCAGCAGGAAGGTTTGGCTGGTTTTTCGCGAAAACTATATATGCCGAAAAGATTACCGGATTGCAAAAGAAGTTACCCAAAGATGTGAAACATGTCAAAAATATAAAAGCAGAAATTTCCGAAATGAAAATGTGGCTAAAAATATTGTATCCCACCAAAAATTAGACATTGTAGCAATAGATATGTTAAGTGATCTGATAATGACCACGCAGAGGAACAAACATATTTTGGTGATGGTAGATATTTTTTCGAAACATGTAAAGCTATACACGTGCCGTACGACAAAGGGGGAAGAAATTATGAGAAAAATAGACAATTTTATAACCACCGTAGGAACACCAAGGAAAATTCTTTTAGACAATGCTACGTATTTCCGGAGTGACCGATTCAAGAGACAGTTGCAAGACAGGGGAATAGGGACAAATTTTGTCAGTATCCGACATCCTAAAAGTAATCCGTCAGAACGTTTTATACAAGAGACTACAAAATTCCTCCGCATTGCTGCCATTGGACAACATCGACGATGGGATAGGAAAGTGGCAGAAATCGAAAACTACTTGAACACCACTCCAAGTACGGTGACAAAAGAGACGCCGGAATATGTCATGAAGGGTATTATGCCAGTACGGCCATGGGAAGAACCGGAGCAGAGAGAGTATCAAATAGTATTGGAAACTGTACGAAGGAGGCTGCAGCGCAGTAATGAAAAATATCTCCAAAGGCAAATCCAGAATAGAAAACGAAGACCAGTGACTTTCCAGAAGGGAGAAAAGGTGCTTGTAAGGGCGTTACGAGTATCAAATCTCACGGGGGACATGTGTGCAAAGCTAATGCCTATTTTCGAGGGTCCATAGATCATACAAAATGAAAATAGAATAAACAGCTATGTTCTTAGACATGTAGAATCAGAAAAGATACGAGGAGTTTACAATATCCAGGATGTGTACAAATACCATGAATAAAGATAGTATAGATTTTAAGATGGAGTAATAAAAATTTAGGATAGGATAAAGTGACTACAAAAGAAAAAGTTTGTGTTAAGAGAAAATAATATTTTTTTTGGTTACACTTAAAAAAAAGAATATTTGTATCTCAAAACAAGGCGGGGATTTGTTATGGATCAGTTTTATTATTTTAATATACCGCGGGCATATAAGTTAAAATACAACCCTGTACTTATTTGTAATCGTTAGAATAAGAAAAGACATTGTTTCCGTGACGGACTAGTTTTTCCTTGAAAGATTAAGTGAATAGTGAAAGGACAATGGAACTCGTGTAATTATATATTTAAGGAATAAACTTTGTCATTGTATTGTGCGGTGGACATTTTTCGAAAGTAAATAAGAATTAGATTTAGATATGAGATAACAAGAATTTGGAAGCTTATTTCTTTTGAAAAAGGCAAAATTGTTAATGGTTTCTGAAAAGCAATTTGAGTTGAAAGTAGTTTATTTGTTTTAAATATTATGTTGTAAATTTTCTAAATCGAAAATGAGTGGGAAAAATGAATGCTTATGATTGGTTAAAAAGGAATGATGGGGGATGAGGTAGTTTGAGAAGGTTGTCTGGGGAGATTGAAAAGATTATTATGTTACCGGCAGACCAGAAGAGAAGACGTGTTTTTTCGTGTAGTCAATCGGAGTAGGAGTGTTTTTCGTTTGTTAGTGAAAAAGGTGGAAGCTGAGAGCAGATCAAAAACGAGAAGATTAATACCTCTTTTGAGTCTGCATAGTCCACGAGATCTAATTGAGAAAGAAAGGAGAATTTGTGAATAAAGAGTACCGGTCAAAAGAGGCTTGGGCTTGTGTTTTCGGAGGAGTAGTTTGCTGGTATGCGGTTTTGGAGCGATGCTGAGAACGGGAAAGATTTGATGGTAGCCGGACATAATCAATCAAGGAAGGAACTGTGGTTTGATCGAGAGGAGACATCATTGGTGTAAAAAAAATAAAGGTCAGTCAAATAATTTGAATGAAAGAAAACTTTAAGACATTCTAAAGATAAAATCAAATATAAGCATACGAACTAATATTCCAAGTTTTAAAGAGTTATTTTTTTTGTGAATAAATTATATTTTTTATATGGTAAATTTTTTATTAGATATTATTATAAAGCAGATCAATAGATAGTTTGTTAATTAAAATTAAATTTAGAGAATAGGAGTTTGTTGGGAAAGATAATTGTCCACAAAAAGTTATTTATTAACATTCACCGTATTGCTTATTGAAATAAATAATGATTTGTGTGCATATTTATGTTGTTTTAATGTTAATTCCGTTTCCTGTTTTATCCCGATTCTGAGCAACTAGGAGATACTGAACCCACTAGAAGAGATATATAAAGTAAACTAATTAAAGTAAAATTAAAAAGGCACCCTGAGAATTTTTAATAGTAATTGAATTGTATGACTCTGCATAAATTAGTGAACTAATTAATTAAATAATTGGATTAATTAAATTAGTCTTAATCAATAATAAGACATCATAAAGCAGATCACAACAATATATATATATATATATATATATATATATATATATATATATATATATATATATATATATATTGTTATGATGTGTTTTTTGTTTGAATGATGAGCAATGAGTATTTTTAATAATATAATATATATAGGGTTTTTATCGCGGTTCTCAAAGAATTAGCTTGTAAGTACTTTTTTAAATTATCTTTATTATAACTATTATGAAACACACATATATATCTAACCTAGTCAATGTAAATTTAAAATAAACTATCTTTAAACTGATATTCTTATAAAACTAATTAAATTCTATAGACAATCTAAAATTTAAACAAACTATCTTCAAAATTGAAATTGTTATGACACTAACTAAATTATATTAACAAAATTTTGTACCTTTCTTTCACTGAATGCCTAAATGAACTGTTTTCCACTAAGTATATAGATTCTAATCACCACTGAATGTCTTCGTACTTCAGTTATCCTTGTTTTTTTTGTGAAATTACTTTTTTCAATTATCAGCTTCTACCAATTTAAAATATAGTTTTCTTCACCAGCATTTATACACCACCAACCAAACCAGCAAACAGCATTTATATTTATTCTTCTTTTCAATATACCAATATCCAATTATTATAAGTTGATTTATACTAATCTCCAACCATAATATAATTTAATTTCTTCCAATATACCTTTTTTTATCTTCAATAATTATTTGTGTATAATTATAAATGTGCATTAAATTATATGCATAATTTTTAATCTTCATTTAACTCACTATATTAAACTATTGGACTATTTGTACTTGATTCACTGACTCTAACTAACTTTCATAATAAACTGGCCTGACTTCTGACTAAAACTTAAAAACTGCCGAACAATTGCCTTCACTAAGTAAATGTATCTATCTTCTAACTAACTTTCATGATAAAACTGCTAAAAACTGCCATCTTGAATCCAAATCACGGGTATTTATATGTTTTTGGATTTCTAGAACCATCTGGTAATAGATCATGTTCCAATTTGTTCTATCAAATACTTGTCTGAATTTTCTGGAACAAACCATTTCGCAAACATGGCCATCTCCGGAGATCCAGAGAATTCCATTCTTTTCTATTAATAATTTTGTTTACATTTAGGCTTTTCAGATCAGAATATATAATTAAATTAGTAACTTAACATTCTAATTTAATAAAATACACATTTCAAACAATATATTATTATAACCCACTTTATATTCGTAAATATTCTTAAACGTCACTTCAGAGTATAAATATCTGTCAATCTCCGAAAGTATTTTTGGTTGCCTAAGCACATGGCTCACTTATATATATTTACAATATTAAAATACAACTTTTTACAATTATTATATGCTAATTTATTAAAAATGCCCTCACATAAATATATTTTTATTAAATTCTCTAGTATATAACTTATTTAAAACAACCAAATATCTAATATTATGTAGTATATAACTTATAAATTATTTTCTATAAACCCCAATCGTCACAATACCCCAAAAATAATATTTAAAATAAATAATTTACTTATTATTTTTTTAAATATTAATTTTCTCATACCTTATTAAATTTAATAAATTAATAATTCAAATTTTTTTTTTATTATTTAAAATGTGTTAAATACATCCCTGTTCGCTGTCTATATCAAAGCAGAGAACAACGGATCACAGTTCGGCTATTCTATGGTCAAACTGTCATGTCAAATGGAACAATGGATGCGATATCAGAGAATAAAATATAACCTTAATTAAAAATATTATAGATATTGTGTTCTGTTTATTTATAGACAAAATCTAGGAATTATTTCCATTCAACAGGCTTTCATCCATATGAATTGGTAAGTTTTACACTTTTTATAAAGACATTTACACAATCAATTCTGTATCTAACCCCAAATTATGATTTTTAGGGTACCAAACAATTTCCATATGTACTAAATTCAACAAGTATGATGTCAAATTTATTCACAATAATGAAATCTACCATCTATTTAACAAATCAAGTCTATTGAATAAAATGGATATATCAGTAAGTTATTAGTGTTATTATATTTGTGTTAAAGGTATAGAAATCATTATTCAATCTCTTCATGATATTTATACTTAGATCTGGTATCATCCTTTTATAATAATTAATTATTCCAATAAATCCTCTTAAAGTTCTTAAATTGTGTGGTGTTTTATATTCCTGAATGACTTGTGTCCGTTCTGGATCCATTTCGATTCCCTTAGTGTTAAGTTTATAACCTAGATATATGACTTCTTTTTGAAAAAATGTACATTTTTCTTGATTTATTTTTAGTCCAACTTTGTCTAATCTATTTATTATAGTTTTTAGGTGTTTCTCATGATCTTCAGCCGTTTTAGAAAAAATTAAGATATCATCAATGTAGTGAATTACAAAATGTTCATATTGATCCAAAATATCATGAAGACATCTACATAGAGCACTGCAAGATGATTGAAGTCCAAATGGTACTACTTTGAATTGATATACTACTCCATCTATCTGAAATCCTGTATACTGTCTACTTTTTCTTTCTAGAGGTATTAACCAGAAACTATGCTGTAAATCGATTTTAGTGAAAAATGACATTCCTGTAATTCTTCCTAATATTCCATCTATACTCATTGGTGCTTCAAATTGCTTTTCAGTAATCTTGTTAATATTCCTTGCATCCAAACATAACCTGATTTCACCTGATCTTTTTCGTACTACTACTATGGGGTTAATAAAACGTGTGTCTGCCTTCTCAATGATCCCATCTTCTAACATATTATTAATTGTTTTGTTTACTTCTTCTCTGTATTTATATGGTATTGGGTATGATTTTGTTTTAAAATCTTTTTCTTCTTTAACTTTTATACTATGGATATAATTTTGTGCAATTCTATTTTCTTTATTGACAAGTCCCTTGTGTTGCTGCAATATGGAAATGACTATTGATTTATATTCTTCAGGGCAATTTAAAACTTTTATCATATCTTCTTCTTTACAAATAAAATTATTCTTCATTATGTACTCATTATTCCTTGCTTCCAATTTTACGCACTCCGCCTCGTAGGCATCCATCTGCTTAAAATTTCCATTCCTTAAATATTCACTACAATAATTATTCTTTACATTCTTTTGGGACATTTCCCTATCATCAAAATACATTTCTTCTTCATAAACATCATTATTTTCTTTTAATAATATACTATCAACTCTTATTCCTTCTTCCACCTCATCTTTCTGCATAAATTTAATTATTTGCCCTTCCAAAGTTACCATTTTCTCTTCAAAATCTATCTTTACTTTCTTCTTTTCCAATTCATCATTTCCCATTAATATATCAACACATAAATCCTTGACAATAAATCCTTGCATATTAATTTCTTTATTAAGAATATTAATTTTAAAATTGGCTAGTTTATCAATTTCACCCAACTTCTTATTATTTGCACCAATAATTTTAATTTTTGGAATCTTTATTATATCTGATAGTTTTAATGTATTAAAAATAAAATTCTCCGAGACTAATGTACTTTCTGAACCAGTATCTATCATAATTTTAATCATTTTATTTTTGGCCAAAGCATTTATATAAATTAAATTAATAGATTCAATAATTTTCTCTTCATCTAAAGAAATAAATTCAGAAGGTTTTTCATAATAGCAATGGCCTAACTTGTAATTCAGAAAGTTTACTGCACAAAATTTTGATTATTAGAATTGTCAGATTGTATCTGACCACTTGGATCTGATGTCCTATGTCTTTCCCTACTATGACTTCTACTCACATTTTCCTGCCTTGTACTACTTCGTTCCCTGTCTTCGCAGCTTCTATTCCTTCGAACACAATTTACCTGTCTGTTATAGTTAGGTCGCTCTGTATTTCTTCTATTATTAAAATCTTGTCTATTATTATTAGTACTGTTATTAAAATGTTGTCTATTATAACTAGTATTGTTATTACAATTTTGTCTAATTTGATTACTGTTATTATTATTAAAATTTTGTAAATTATTACCATACCTAGTATTATTGTTATATGATTGTTTATATTGTTGATTATCATTTTTATTATATTGAAAGTTATTGTTGTTTTTTCTGTTGTTATTATTACTTGTCATATTGCCTCTTTGTATTCTTTGAATAAAATTAATAAAACTATCTATTGTTTGAATATTTTGTACAGTTACGGTTTGCACAACATCAGCATCAAAATGTCTAGATACATTTAAGACTGTTTCATCCTCTCTAAGTGGTGGTTCTAAATATTTTGCAACTGTTATCAGTTTTAATGCATAATCTACCATATTTGATTTTAAATTGTGATTATACTTTCCAAAATATAGAATTTCTCTAAACTTGGCTTGCTCTAGTTCACCCCAATAATAATTTAAAAATTTATTTTCAAATGTTTGAAAATTATCTAAATCATTCTCAATACTAGCAAACCAAGTTGCTGCATTGTCATTTAATGTCACTCTAATATAATCTTTAATATCATTAATATTATTCACAAATCTTAATTTATGTTTTAAACTATTTATGTATACTCTAGGATGCAAATTTTTTATATTACCAGAGAATTTAATCCCAGTCTCATTTGTTAAATTTAAGTAAGGTCTCCCTATGTCTCTCATTTGTGAAATATCATCTATTCTCTGTTCCACATTTCTTATTTGATTACTATTTATTTGGATATTTTGTTGTATATCGTCTAATTTTTCTTCTGTGTTTCTCCTGTCTTCATTAATTTTTACTTCTAAGTTACATTTCTCCAACTCTATTTTCTGTTCTATATCTATTTTATTATCTTGAATCATCCTCTTTACTTCTGTCCTCTCATTTTCTATCCTTTTCTTGTAGTCATTCCGTATAATTTTTATTTCATTTGCTACTTTTTTCTCTGCAGCTTCAAGTTTTTTATCCATTTGTTTTTCTATTTGTTTTACAATTTTATTATTATTATCTTCTATTTTCTTTTCTAATTTTCTATAATTCTCTTCTAATTTCTGTTCCATTTTTTTCATGTCTTCTTTGACTTCTTTTGAATTCTCTTCCATTTTTTTCATGGCTTCTTTGATTTGTTTTGAATTATCTTCCATTGTCTTGTTCATCTGCATCATTAATGACATCAAAGTTGCCATATTGACATTTTCCTCTCTTTCTGGATTCATTTCTGCAGTATCTTGTGAAACTTGAACTAAACTCTCCTCTTGTATAGGTTGTGTTTCTACTTCCACATCTTCTTCATTCTTTTTGCTTCTTGTACCTTTCTTTCCTTGAGACATTTTGAGACTTTACTTGTTCAAATATAATTAAAATAAAATCTATAATTTTTTCTTTCTACTGATAATTAATTTAATTATATGAGAGCACTTATCTTCCCAAACTAATTCTTTTAAATAGAGAGCCACCGCGTTGGGTGCCAAATTGTTATGATGTGTTTTTTGTTTGAATGATGAGCAATGAGTATTTTTAATAATATAATATATATAGGGTTTTTATCGCGGTTCTCAAAGAATTAGCTTGTAAGTACTTTTTTAAATTATCTTTATTATAACTATTATGAAACACACATATATATCTAACCTAGTCAATGTAAATTTAAAATAAACTATCTTTAAACTGATATTCTTATAAAACTAATTAAATTCTATAGACAATCTAAAATTTAAACAAACTATCTTCAAAATTGAAATTGTTATGACACTAACTAAATTATATTAACAAAATTTTGTACCTTTCTTTCACTGAATGCCTAAATGAACTGTTTTCCACTAAGTATATAGATTCTAATCACCACTGAATGTCTTCGTACTTCAGTTATCCTTGTTTTTTTTGTGAAATTACTTTTTTCAATTATCAGCTTCTACCAATTTAAAATATAGTTTTCTTCACCAGCATTTATACACCACCAACCAAACCAGCAAACAGCATTTATATTTATTCTTCTTTTCAATATACCAATATCCAATTATTATAAGTTGATTTATACTAATCTCCAACCATAATATAATTTAATTTCTTCCAATATACCTTTTTTTATCTTCAATAATTATTTGTGTATAATTATAAATGTGCATTAAATTATATGCATAATTTTTAATCTTCATTTAACTCACTATATTAAACTATTGGACTATTTGTACTTGATTCACTGACTCTAACTAACTTTCATAATAAACTGGCCTGACTTCTGACTAAAACTTAAAAACTGCCGAACAATTGCCTTCACTAAGTAAATGTATCTATCTTCTAACTAACTTTCATGATAAAACTGCTAAAAACTGCCATCTTGAATCCAAATCACGGGTATTTATATGTTTTTGGATTTCTAGAACCATCTGGTAATAGATCATGTTCCAATTTGTTCTATCAAATACTTGTCTGAATTTTCTGGAACAAACCATTTCGCAAACATGGCCATCTCCGGAGATCCAGAGAATTCCATTCTTTTCTATTAATAATTTTGTTTACATTTAGGCTTTTCAGATCAGAATATATAATTAAATTAGTAACTTAACATTCTAATTTAATAAAATACACATTTCAAACAATATATTATTATAACCCACTTTATATTCGTAAATATTCTTAAACGTCACTTCAGAGTATAAATATCTGTCAATCTCCGAGAGTATTTTTGGTTGCCTAAGCACATGGCTCACTTATATATATTTACAATATTAAAATACAACTTTTTACAATTATTATATGCTAATTTATTAAAAATGCCCTCACATAAATATATTTTTATTAAATTCTCTAGTATATAACTTATTTAAAACAACCAAATATCTAATATTATGTAGTATATAACTTATAAATTATTTTCTATAAACCCCAATCGTCACAATATATATATATATATATATATATATATATATATATATATATATATATATATATATATATATATATATATAGTAACTTTATAACTAGTTAGTTATGAAGTTACTAGTTTATATTATTATCTTGGGCTAGATAATACAGAGTTTCCACTTTCTTCTTCTTTAAGCGACGAAGGTTGGCAATCATCATGGCTATTCTGACCTTTGAGGCAGCTGCTCTGAACAATTGCCTTGAGCTGCAACCAAACCACTCTCTCAGGTTCTTCAACCAGTAAACGCGTCTTCTTCCTACGCTTCTCCTACCCTCTACTTTTCATTGATTATGTATAACTGCCGTGAATATGTATAAAAGTACTCTCAGCTCCTTATCTGGTTTGGCATCTTTGTTCTTTATCCTTTATTCTTTATTATTACTATGTTCTTTGTTCTGCTCCATTTCCGTCTGGTCTAGGATCGCCATATATTAATGTTGTATATTTTCATAATGTTTATGGGATTCCTTCCATCAAGAGTTTCATATAGTAGAACTCTAGGGGTAATTTACCCCCAGCCTGGGGTTGATTAACTCGAACTCACTGGATACTCATAATTACTTTATTGGTTCTCTAAGTACAATAAGAGAGAAAGTACCCAGTTGACGGATGACAACACTAGCTTCGACTGTTCACTCTTAATTTTTAATAATAATGATCTACTCCCGTTATTTTCCAGCTATTTAACTCACGTGCTTTTGTTTATATAATAATGTTTTACTAATATAAGTTGTACACAATATCAAACAAGCTTTTGATTACATTGCAAATTTCATTGGGTCACTGGTGTTCTAGTTACACCGATTTTTTCAATGTGATACACAAACAATCGCATTTAGCAATAAGCAATTATTGATATTATTAAAAGGATTTTAAATTTTTAAACTGAATTGGGTTACTTAGATTGGATGCTTAATTAAATCCCGTTACATCGGAATGGATTGATACACCCATAAAGAAAAAGGTTCAGTCAAAGCAAAACCTTTAAAATCATGTACACGATTTATTGACAAAAATATTTTTTAGCAGGAAAGACAATTAAAACCCGATTGTTTATGTTGTAAACAGCATTGTGTCCAAAATTATCCAACACTTATACATGAACGTTTACAAGCAGTAAAAAAAACATCTGTGTTTGAATTATCTAAGGGATGGGTACAATGCACATCTACATTTCAATTTGAATTTTAGCGTAGAAAATTGTGAAAAGAGAGAGTAGATTTGTAATTGGTGAACTTTGATCAATCGAGTTTTATTATCGAGGTACTTTAGTTGACATATGTGACAAACGTAATAAATCATTTTATGCTCGCGCTTTACTTAACGTCGGTTCTCAAAGCAGCTTTATTACTGAAGGTAGCAAGTACCAAATATATGCCTAGCTATAACATTTTTATATATCTTTTGTTTGTTTTCGTTTTAAGTTCTGTTTTGAATAATTTGTAGTTAGTAAAAGGTACAAAATAATAAATAGTGTATTAATAGGTAGACCTTTTACTACAATGCTAGCAGTGATGACCACAAACATACCATCCACAAAAACCCAACCAGTTTATTCCTTTAAACGAAAATAAAATTTAGTGCCAAAATTCTTGGTTTACCGATTGATTTTATAGATATTTTCAAGATAATTGACTGGTAAAATACAAAAACAATAAATTTGATTATTGTAAAAAAGTACTTACTTCAATTGACCTAGCCGTCTATTTCTTCGTTTTACACTAACGCATTTCTTGTAACAACTTCCCATATTTTAATTTACGCAAATAAAAAAATAAAAGTCTTTATAAATTAATTAAGCAATAATAACTATACAACGCAGCCCTTCACAGATATGCACGTGATAAGCCGATTCTGGATGAACTAGATACCGACCGTTTTAAAGCTTCCATACCAGTGAGAATTTGACTATACGTAATTTTCCGTATAAAGAAAGAAAAAGTAGGGATAGGACATGAATGTACATTAGCAAAAATGGAGAAAATTATATTTTATACAATTTTGTTCTCGTTCATTTTTGTTTGCTCAAATTAATATTTGAGGTCGTAATATGCTGTACAAGCGCGACCATAAGACCTTACAGAGATTGGTGATATAGGAATTAGTTTTGTTAAATATTTCGGCCATTTTAAACTTTTCGACAAAATCGTACGAACTTAAATTGTTGCAATTACGATTTCCTACAATTTTTTCTTTGCAATTTTTTTCGTAAGGTTGATATTTTCGGAGTTATGAAGAAAAATAGTGGAAGGAAAAGTGAAGCATAATTATTACATTATCTCGTTTATTAGTAACTTTACAACATAAATCTTTCTTCAATCCTGATCCCCCGGAAGTGTAGTGTTCATCGTGATGTCGTATATTGTCCGTCTTCGAAGATCTCTGTCTCTGGTCATTTTTAACTCATGAATAGGTCTTTTGCATATTCCTGTAATTTGATCGATTCATCTTGTTGGGGGTCTTCCTCGTGA
The DNA here is from genome assembly GCF_040954645.1 of Diabrotica undecimpunctata. Taxonomy (NCBI): domain Eukaryota; kingdom Metazoa; phylum Arthropoda; class Insecta; order Coleoptera; family Chrysomelidae; genus Diabrotica; species Diabrotica undecimpunctata. The sequence continues at coordinate 86,690,229 of NC_092804.1, forward strand.
ACTTTGGCCTTCTACCTTTCCTTGGATAATAGGTATTTCCATGTTTTCTGTGGCTGCTCTCATAACATGTCCAAAGTATTTTAATTGTTGCAGATGGACATTGCTGGATAGCAGTTTGCTGACTTTTAGCTCATTTAAAATTGAAATATTAGTCCTGTAGTCCGTCCACGGAATTCGTAACATTCTTCTCCAAGAAAACATTTCAGTGGCGTCTGTATTTTTTCTTTTGGGGTTTGTCGGGGGGTCCAAGATTCATATCCGTATGTTCACGACATGAATACCCATAAACAAAAATGGAGAGAATTATATTTTATATAATTTTGATCTTTCATTTTTTTGATGAAATCAATATTTTGAGGTCGTAAGTATCCGGTACCCAAAGAGGCCAGCATAAGACCTTACACGGATTGGTTTTATAGAAATTGTTTTTATTCAATATCTCGGCCATTTACAACTTTTCGACAAAATCGTAACAACTTAAATTATTGCAATTACGATTTCCTACAATTTCTTTGCAAATTTTTTCGTGCTGTCGATATTTTCCGAGTTAAGGGGGAAAATAGTGACAAGTATAATTATTGAATTATCTCATTTATGATTAACTTTACGACATGAATGTCGTAATCGTCAAATGACGTTATCAGCAGAAAGCCATAAACAGGTTGATTTTAGCAAAAAAAATGAAAGAGATCAAAATTGTATAAAATATAATTATTTTGACTATACATTCATGTAACGAATAATAAACGCGATAATTCGATAATTATGCCCCACCCCTCCCCCTCCCAATATTTTTACACTAACTCGGAAAATATCGACTGCACCAAAAACAATTATAAAAAAGAAATTGTACGAAACCGCAGTTGCAATAATTTCAGTCCTTTTCATCATAATCATTTTGGTCGAAAAGTTGAAAATAGAGATATTGAGCAAAAACGGTTCTCCTTTAAAATCAAGATGGCGGCTGACGCAAATGCGGAATTCAGTCGCGATTTTAAATTTACACTACTATTGACCCCTCCCTTCTTAAAAGCTAAACTAATAAAAATTGTGGCAGCTTGTCATGCAAGATCAAATGCTGTCCTGACTGGACTACAAAGCTTAACGTGTACATTCGTTTTTCACTGATATCTCCATTCTTTCACACCTTGTATGTCTTCAGCGTATTTTCAAAGTATATTTTAAATAATAGTGGATACATGGAATATTCCTGAAAGATTTAAGTAACTAATTAGACCAATTAAGTCACTTTTTTACTCGATACAACCGTCAAGGCAGGTTTGACAGTTGAAATGTGTAGTATGAGATATTACAAAAAGACTCTCATCTAGGAATTCATAAATTTTTTATTGGAACTATTTTTAAATAAACAGTAAAAACGTCAAACTCATTATTTTGCTCATAACTTAAAAACTTGTCTATTTAGTGATTTAATATTAACTTTTGATGTCAGACAACTTTAAGAAAAAATACACAAAATAAGATATGCTAAATTAAAATCGGTTACAATCTATACAAGAAGCGATAGTTTTAATTTACTTTAATTTATTCTATTCTATTTTATTTCTATTTGATAATCGACTCTATTCAATAATCAATTCGTTTCGATAATTGGTTCAATTCGATTCAATATTTGATTCAATTATTCGATAGAAGATTCGATTCGATAATCTATTTGATTCGATCAGGATTGATAAACGATTCGATTCGATATTTGATTATATTCGATATTTGATTTGACTCGATGATCGATGATAATAGATTAAATTTGATAATCGATTAGATAATCAATTCTATTCGACAATCGATTCGATTCGAAAATCGTTTCGATTCGATAATCGATACAATTCAATATTCGATTAGATAATCGATTCGATTCGAAAATCGTTTCGATTAAATAATTGATACAATTCAATATTCGATTAGATAATCGATTATATTCGATTCGATAATTCATTCAATTTGATTCGATAATCAATTCAATTCGATTCAATAATCGATGGGATTCGATAATCGATTTTATTCGATTCGATCATTGATAAGATCCGATAATCAAATCGATTCGATAATCCCTTCGAATCGATAATCGATTCGATTTAATAATCGCTTCGATTATATAATCAATTCGATCCAATAATCGCTTCGATTCTATAATCGATTCGACTTGATTCGATAATGACACCTTGGCAACATGGTAGAATACAGCACACACGTTGAAAATGCTGCATTAAATAAAATGTGTTTAAAGTATTCAAAAAAAGTTGTAAGTGCTTTAACTTGTATAAAATGCAATAGTTTTTATCATCCTGGTTATGCAAAATCTTTAAATCATGTGAAATACATAAATAAGGGTAGGTCTAACCTTAAATTGGACGATGATTTCCTAAATGCTATTCAGCAGGTTTAGATTGACAATAAGGTAGATATAAAAATATTTAATTATATTATTAAACAAAAAGACCTTATTATTAATGGTCTGCATCAACAAATAAAGGTATTAACAGACCAAATTAACTTTTTATATCCCAATAAAAAAGGAAATCCCATGTTTAGCAAAGAAGATAAAAAACCTGAGGATAAACAAGTATTTGCCCAAAGCAACAAATTACAAAATATTCATACAGAAAACCATAACAGCGTTGCCAAAGGTTCTCAAAAATCTCAAATTACTATAAAACAAACTTCCAGTGCTATTTTAGAAGCTGAAACTGCTACAAAATGTAACAAGTATATTAGTTTAAACCAAGATATAATACTTGAGTCAGAAGAAAGTCATTGGCAAACTGTTTCTCGAAAAAGGTCTAGAAGAAAAGTCACGATAGGAAATAATGAAGATATAAAAATAAATGGTGTACAATTTAAAGGTGTTCCTAAATATACGGACTTGGATGTTTATAGGTGTGATGTATTGGCAACCATGCAGTGCGGTTACGTCACAATCAGCTGGGGAGAAACTCAGGAAGATAGACGCGACAAGGGTTTAATTAATGTACATTGTTATTTTGCATTATGTTTAGGAGTGGTGATTAAAGTCGGTAGTATTTCCTATACTGTTGTTATTATTTACAACCCGATCCGATTGTTATTATTTGGCGACGAGGATGGGATTCGTGTGTGTGCCAGTTACCTAAGTGCATTATTTCGTCCCTGTGATAAAAAAGCAAAGTGTGTGCAAGATGGCGGCATTCGGAAACATCGAATAGTTTAACGTGGGTGACTCCAAAGGTTGGGAGTCATATGTCGAGCGTATAGATTTCTTCTTCACAGCAAATAACATTACGAAGCCTGATAAAAAAAAGCTACATTTTTAAGTTAATTTTTCTGATGCAATAAATGTTCGAGTAGAAAACGTGGAACATCAATCAGGCTGTTATGAAGCAAACTGTGTTGTAAAAAGTATGACTCATTACTGTTTAAATAATGCCCTAATCTTAAATGGATCAAAGACCAATATGGTAACCTTTTCAACTTCTACTATGCAGATGAGTCCATTAATAAAACTTGACAATGGGTCAGTGGTAAATAGCCACTCCACTAAGTTGTTAGGTGTTTACCTGGATTCTAATTTGTCTTGGAGCTCTCATGTTGATTATGTAGTGGGAAGATTGTCTGTGCACTGTTATGTTCTATGGCAACTTAGGAATTTTGTCTCCCTAGATATCTTAAAACCGTTGTGGACAAGGGTCCTTACCCAACATGCGTTCGTTTGTATAATAAATTACCTAATTATGTTAAAGATTCAAATATTTATGTATTTAAGAGAACAGTTAAGGACTTACTTCTGAACAGTTTCTATTCGTTAGAGGAATACTTGCAGGCATCCTTTTAACAATTTGTATGTTTTTGTGTATAATTTATATGTTTTTATGTTAACTGCTTTTATGTACTTATAGTTTTTTACTTATTTATAGGTTGTATTTGACGTATTTCAATACTTGTATAAGTCAAATGAAATAAAGAATATTGATTGATTGATTGAAGTTTGTGAGGTCCAAATACATACGAGATTATTAGATCTTTGGTAGCACCGTGCAAAGTGTCTGATAAAACTTATGACCAAATCATAGAAATCAACAGACTGGTGAAACAATATCTGTGTATCTGAAAGAATTACGAACATTGGCAGAACCCTGTGGTTTCGGAGCTAGCCTTGACATAATGCTACGTGACTGACTCGTTTGTGGTATTACCGATGAATCGCTACAGCAAAAATTGCTAGCCACAGATAAATTAAAACTTAAGGACGCGCAAGACATGTGCCTTGCACACGAGGTGACCGTTTAAAGTTTGGCGGTGCTACGAGAAAGTGTGTCGAGCGCAGATGTAAACGCGGTAAGTTTTCGTAAAAATCAACTGGGACAGTTCAAACAACAATTAGCTAATCGCGAAAGGAAGAAATGTTTTCGGTGCGAAAGGGAACATTCTCCTGAAACTTGTGAACACATTAAATCAACCTGTGCGTATTGCAGGAAAGTTGGACACATCGAAATAGCTTGTTTTGCTAAAAAGAAGAACCAAAATCACAAACGTAAAGTACATCAGACTTAGCGTTATACCGTAGGTTAATACCGAGCCGGTTTCGGGAAACAGTTAAAGTGTTTTTTATCAAAGTAGTGACTATGAATTTTCGTTAAATAACGTGACGTCTAATATCATTACCGGTAAATATTTAGTGGATGTGCTACTCAATGACCAAAAAGTGAAAATGGAGGTTGACCCGGGCGCGAGTTATTCGGTGATAAGCAAATCAACCTACCATAAAATCTTTAGTGAAAATCGACCTAAAATACATAAATCCAGTTTTATTTTACGGGACTATCAAAACACAGTGATACCCACATTGGGTAAGTGTCAAGTGGAGGTAAAGAGAGGTCCAAGATCAGCGACACTTCCTCTCATAGTCACGGAAGGAAATCGCGCCAGTTTACTCGGCAAAAACTGGTTTGATAGTTTAGGTTTAACCATAGCTGAGGTAAGTAAAATTTTATCAATGATTAATTATTCAGAAGAATACCCAGATGTGTTTAATACAGATTTGGGATCTTACCGGGGTCCCCCAGTAAGTTTTTCGTTGGACAAAAATGTAAAACCGGTTATGTGTAAAGCTCGTAAAGTTCCATTTGAGCTAAAAGACAAAATCGAAGTTAAACGGAACAGGCTTATTGCAAAAGGGGTTTTAGAGCCGATTACTCACCTAAAATGGTGCACCCCAATTGTGACTATTTGCAAAGAAAACGAGGAGGTTAGGATTTGTGGTGACTAGAAATCCACATTGAATTTAGCGTTAAATCCCGAACCTTATTCAGTGCCATCGGTACAGGGTATCTTATCCACACTTGCGAGCGGTAAAGTTTCTGCAAAACTGGACATGGCGCAAGCTTATCTGCAGTTAAGTGTCAGCTGCGAAGCTGCTGAAGCACAAACAATAATTACCCATAAAGGGGATTTTAAATGCAATCGTTTACAGTTCGGTATATCAGTGGCTCCACAAATTTTTCAAAAATTCATAGACACTAGATTAACGGGTATTCCTGGTGTACTACCTTATTACGATAACATTTTAATAGTCGGTAGATCATAAATAGACTTGGATTCAAAAGTGCGCGCGGTATTATCGCGTTTCCAGGAAGACGGACTGCATTTGCGCAAAGAGAAGTGCGTTTTTCGAAAAAAAACTATAGAGTTTATTGGTTATCAAATTAGTGAAGACGGTTTACGCCCCACTAAAGACAAAATTGCGGCCATAACTAATGCGCCTGCGCCAACCAATAAAACCGAGTTGCAAGCTTTCCTTGGACTTTCAAATTTTTATCATGTTTTTCTAAAGGACAAGGCAACAATTACGAATCCGTTACATGCACTGCTCCGAAAGGACGTTCCCTGGCAGTGGCGTTTCATAGAACAAAAAGCTTTCGATTTATTAAAAGAAATTTTAGCGAAAGAACCTGTGTTAGGACATTACAGTGAACAAAGAGATTAATTTTTGACGTGTGATGCCAGCTCTTACGGGGAAGGTTGTGTGCTTAGTCAACGTGATGATGAGGTACGTGAATATCCAGAGGCGTACCATAGCCGTACCCTATCATCTACTGAACGAAATTTCTTCCAAATTGACAAAGAAGCACTGATCATAATATCGGGCATTACAAAATTCCATGAATACGTATATGGCAAGAAAATAAGCATAAGAACGGACCATAAACCATTGTTGGGTATTTTTAATCTGAAAAAAGGTGTTCCAGAGATACTGTCACCCAGAATACTTAGATGGGCTCTTATGTTACCTGCTTATGATTACGAATTATGTTACGTACCAGGTTCAAAAATTCAGAATGCAGATGCTCTTAGCAGATTGCCACAAAAGGTACATGCGCCAGAACCACCAAGCTCAGATGACGTTTTAATGCTTAAGAACATCCCAGAGAAACTAATCTGTGCCAAAGACATTGCCAATGAGACTAAGAAAGACCCAGTGTTATCTAAATTTTTGCAGTGAAAACGAAATTAGCTGTTATCAAGACTGCCTATTATGGGATACCAGGGTAATAGTTCCACTTGGAGGGAGGAAAGCAATACTGAATTTGTTACACTCAGCACACTCTGGAATTGTAAAAATGGAGTCACTGGCACGCTCATATGTTTGGTGGCCAAATCTCGACAAACAAATCGAACATCTAGTAAATACATGCAACGAGTGCCAGGAGTCTAGAAACATGACAAAAAAGGCTCCAATTCATCCGTGAGAGTGGGCCAGAGCTCCATGGACAAGAATACACCTCGATTTTACCGGTCCGTTTAAAGGCAAAATGTTTCTGATTATCATAGACTCGTACTCGAAGTGGTTGGAGGTTAAAATCGTTCCAAATACCTCTAGTGTTGTGACTATAGATGTATTACGTGGTTTATTTGTCACACATGGCATCCCAGATGTCATAGTATCAGATAACGCAACTTGTTTTACGTCAGCTGTGTTCCAAGATTTTTTAAAGAAAAACCTTATTAGACAAGCATTGGTTGCACCGTACCATCCAAGTAGTAATGAACAAGCGGAACGCATGGTACAAAATGTAAAAAATGCACTAAAAAAATGACAGATAGTAATGAAGAAACTAAAATACGGTTAGCATTGCATAGATATCTCCTTACTCAGCACATTACACCCCATTGTACAACAGGGAGATGCCCATCAGAAATATTAATGGTGCGAAAATTGGGCTCATTATTTGATCGTTTACAGACCGACTTTAGAAAAGAGATGTTATCTAAGCAAGAGATGAAAGATTCTTACAAAACAGTACCCAGATGTTTTCAAGAAAACGGGACAGTATTTGCAAGGTCATTTGCTCTAGGTGGTTAAAAGTGGCTTCCTTCCAAAATAATTGAAACAACTGGACAGTTAAGCTACAAAGTTCAAACCCCTGATGGTAAAATTTTACGTCGTCATTCTGACCAAATCAAAACCCGTGTGTGTGACCAAGAAACAACAGACGAAGTTACACCGTCCATCTCGATGGAAACAAAATTACTCGTAACTCCGCAACCGCTGTTTCTGCATCCACACGAATTTGTGGAGCCAGAACCAGAAATTGTAGAGCAGGCCGCTGAAGTTAAAAAGCCACCTGCTCAAATACGAAAAACTCCAAGGTATTTGGAGGACTATGATGAGTAGATTCATCCAGGAGGGAGGAGTGTCATGTATTGGCAACCATGCAGTGCGGTTACGTCACAATCAGCTGGGGAGAAACTCAGGAAGACAGACGCGACGAGGGTTTAATTAATGTATATTGTTATTTTGCATTACGTTTTGGAGTGGTAATTAAAGTCGGTAGTATTTCCTATACTGTTGTTATTATTTACAACCCGGTCCGATTGTTATCAATAGGCTAGACCCATCAATGTCTAATGAAAATTTATTGAAACTAATACAGAACCATTTTCCCGAGGCTGAGTAGTCATCTGAAGTCAAAGTTTTCAGACCAGTATTCATCCTTTAAAGTGAGTATTTATAACCAACATTTTGAGAAAGCTATGGACCCTAGCATATGGCCCCAAGGTGAATATGTGCGGCGTTTTTTAATGAAGAAGATGCCTTTACTTCAAATAGTATAAATCAATCTCAAAAGTTGACGGTTTGTCACTTAAATTTTAGAAGTTTGAGGTACAAAATTCAATATTTGGAGGAATCGACGGTGTCTCTAAATAACCCAGAAGTATTTTGTGTTAGTGAAGTGTGGTGATAAACATGAAATTTTAAATTTGTTCTTGGACTCTTATGTATTAAGCGATTTCTTCCATCGTTTAGACTCAGGTGGGTAAGAGGTTGCAATATTTTTAAATGTAAGTTGTGCTTTTACTATTAAAAACTGTTCGCTTTCTAAGATAGATAAAATATTTGAGTATGCCTTGATTGATTTGTTATATCAAAATAAAATTGTAACTGTTGGATGTTTTTACAGATCATCAAAAGATACACAAACTTTCATAAATAAAATGGACGAAATGTTATCAGAAATATTAAACAAAAATATTATTATTTTCATCTGTGGTGACTTTAATATAAATTTTGATCCAAGGTGTAAAATATAGATGCATTAAGATTAAAAAATGTATTTACCTCTTATGATTTAAATCAATGTATTTTTGAATATTATTGCTTATAAACGTGATTTTAATAGAACTCTTAATGTTAATTATTTTAATCAATTGGTCTCTAGGGAATCTTGGTGCTTTCTAGACTCACATCTATCTTCGGATAACAACTTTTGCATATTTTATGAAAAAATTATGGAACTATTCGATAAAGCATTTCTTTTGCAGTGGATACTAGACGATTTTCTAAACAGTCTAAAAATAAGGGCTGGTTGACTTCTAATTTAATAAATGAGGGAGATTTTATTAGAGACATTTTCAGATCTATAAAATATTCAGAAAGTTAGGAGCTCAGAATACGGTATAACATTCTAAAAAAAATCATGAATACAAAGTTAAGTTAGCCAAGCAAACTTATTTTAATAATAAAATGATAAATGCGCAAAATAGTACGGCTGAAGCTTGGCGCATCATAAATCGAAACACTGTCGGAGGTAAAAATCGAAACTCTTCTAAATACCCAAGTAAATTTAAAAATAATTTGGGAATTTCTGTGGATGACCCTCATGAGATAGCAGAATCTTTCAGTCAACATTTTTCGAATTCCGTAAAAAATTTAATTAGTCAAACTTCACCTGACTATAATCCTAAGAATCTTTCTTCGCCTATACACTCCCTTTTCCTTTATCCTGTTAGTGATGAAGAAATAAAAAGTATAATTAAAGATATCTCAAAAAAATGCTCGGCTGAGATCCCGTATTCTATGCTAACACATGTATCTCATAACATATATAAACAATTAACATTTCTAGTAAACCTTTCATTTCAGGAAGGGATTTTTCCTCAACTTCTAAATACTGCTTTAGTTGTGCCTATACATAAAAAAGGTGACAAATCAAAATTTGATAACTATCGAGGTCTATCACTTTTATCTCTGTTTTCAAAATTATATGAGAAGGCATGTCATGCACGTCTCCTCTCGTATATTAACAAGCACAACATTATAGAAAAGTCTCAATTTGGTTTCCGTGAAGGTATAAGTGTGCAAGATGCACTACTATAGACCGTTCCACGTTAAGAAAATAACATTAGGCTTATGGAGATCAGTGTTGCCAAAACTCTCAGGCATGCGGTTTAGTAGATTGTCGATATATTTTTCGAATTTCCATTTTCAATTAACATTTAACTGTAAAGTCAGAACAACTGAAGAACCACAAAGCCTTCATATCAATATGTAGTCTCAGAGAACGACATAAAATCGCTGACATACGCACACCGTATTATTTTAAGTTGCAATTAGTAATTAGATATATGCATTCCAAGCGGTCCGTTTATTTGCTTTTAAATCTTTAATAGCCGGCAAAGTGCATGATTTAACTAAGCAATATTTTCTACTGATTTCTATGATTCAAGGTATATGATATTCTTACCGAAAAACAAATAAACTGTCGTTACTATAATTAAAATAAGATAAAATAAAATTATCTTTTGTAAATACTATTTATTTAATTAAAATCATTTTCTCTACTTTTCATCTCTTCTTTCGAATGGTCCATTTTGGTCAATTACGTTAAAAAACATTAATTTAATTCATGTCTGTGAAAACGAAAATACAAATTATACAACCATGAATCGTGCTTGTGTTCATCGTGGCATCGCTGCGCTTTTATCGTCCATAAGAAATACATGGCCCTATCTCCGCAATGTTATTTTCTTAACGTGAAACGCTCTATTTATCGAACTTTGATAAGGATAATAAAGTTATCTGTTTGTTTTTTGACTTAGCATGAGCTTTTAAAACTGTAAATCATCCAATACTGCTGGAAAAACTTCATCATAGTGGTGTTAGAGGAACTGCGTTAAAGTGGATCCACACCTTTTTATCGAAAAGGTTTAAAAAAATTAAGGTCAATGTGAATGGGAATATAATATTTTCTTCAGAAGAAAGTGTTCTCTCCGGAGTTCCACAGGGAAGTATCATTGGCCCTCTTTTATTTTTGATTTTCGTCAATGATTTAAATCAACTGACAAACGATAGCTCAACATGTTTGGTTTGGAATCCATTAGATAAGTTTTCTGATGCAATAAGTGTTCGAGTAGAAAACGTTGAACATCAATCAGGCTATTATGTCACTCAATTTGCTGACGGTACCACAGTTACCCTAAATTCCAATAATTTTTTTCATGTAGTACAAAAAGCAAACTGTCTTGTACAAAGTATGACTCATTACTGTTTAAATAATGTCCTAATCTTAAATGGATCAAAGACCAATATGGTAACCTGTTCACCTTCTACTATGCAGATGAGTCCATTAGTAAAACTTGACAATGGGTCAGTGGTAAATAGCCACTCCTCTAAGTTGTTAGGTGTTGACCTGGAGTCTAATTTGTCTTGGAGCTCTCACGTTGATTATGTAGTGGGAAGATTGTCTGTGCACTGTTATGTTCTATGGCAACTTAGGAATTTTGTCTCCCTAGATATCTTAAAACTTTACTATTTTACTCATGTACAATCAATTTTGCAATATTGCTTAGTTTGTTGGAGAAATTGCTCGCGAATTAATGATGTGCTTGTTTTTCAAAAAAAAAATTATTCGTACCATGACGTTTAGAAGGCGCTTGGATTCCTGTAGACCAATTTTTAAATAATTAAATATTTTAACTGTAATTTCGCTGTATATTTTCAGTTGTGTTGTTTATGTAAAGTCACATAGATGCAATTTTATTTGCAGAAATGATGTTTCCTTAATGAGTGGCTACAATTTTCGTTACAGAAATGATTTGGTGACCCCTGTTTGTCATCGTTGTGGGCAAGGGTCCTTACGCAACATGCGTTCGTTTTTATAATAAATTACCTAATTATGTTAAAGAGTCAAATATTTATGTATTTAAGAGAACAGTTAAGGACTTACTTCTGGTAAACACTTTCTATTCGTTAGAGGAATCCTTTTAGGCATCTTTTTAACAATTTGTATGTTTTTCTGTAAATTTTATTGATTGATTGATAATCGATTCGTTTCGATTCTATAACCGATTCGATTCTATAACCGATTCAATTCGATAATCGATTCTACTCGATAATCGATTCGATTAAATTTGATTTTATTTGAATCGATAATCGATTCGATTTGAATCGATAAGATTTTATTAGATCATCATCATCATCATTGGTGCTACAGCCCTATAAAAGAGCCTCGACCTTCCCAAGTCTATTACGCCAGTCAGTTCTATCCATTGCCAACTGTTGCCAGTTTGCTGCGCCTATTTGTCTACCATCCTCATCTACACCATCCCTCCATCTGAGTTTTGGTCTACCCCTTTTTCTACTTCCCACAGGTTGTGACATAAGGATTCTTCTAGGAGGGTTGTTCTGCTGTGATCTTGCCAGATGTCCTGCCCATCTTAGTCTTCCTATTTTTATAAAGGATACTACGTCTTTACCACCAAATATATGTTTATATCTGTGATATATCTCGTAGTTGTACCTCCTTCTCCAAACACCATTTTCACAGATTCCACCAAATATTCTTCTCAGGATCCTTCGTTCAAATATAAGCAGGAAATTTTCATCTGCTTTGGAAATGGTCCATGTCTCCGACCCATATGTCAACACTGGTTAACCGAGCAACCCAGCTGGAGATCTGGTATCCAACCCGGGGTGGAAGATTTTATTAGATATTCGATTCGATTTGGTTCGATAATAGATTCGATTCGATAATTGTTTCGATGCGATAATCGATTCGATTCGATAATAGATTTCATTCGATAATCGAATCGATTCGATGATCATATCGATGCGATATCGATCATATCTATTCAATAATCGATTCGTTAATGGATTTGATAATCAATTTACTGATCGACTCGATGTTATCGATTCAATTCAATGATCGATTCGATTTTATTTGATTACATATTCGATTCGATACTCGATTAGATAGGATATTCTATTCGATTTGAGTCGATAATCGATTTGATTTGATTCGATAATCGATGAATCGATAATCGATTATCGCATTGAACCGATTATCGAATCGAAGCGATTATTGAATCAAATCGATTATCGATTCAAAGTGATTATCGAATCGATTTGATTATCGAATAGATTTGATTATCGAATCGAAACAATTATCGAATCGATAATTGTTTCGATTACCGAAACTCGTTTTCGAGTTTAGAAATTATTTCGAAACTCTCGCTTCTTGTCTAGACTATACGAAAGCTATGCTTCCTCTCCTTGGTCACTTTTAGAGCATTACATCCCTTTTTTTTGTTTATTAACCGATTTTTTAACTAAATGCTTATGTTTTTAAGTTATGAGCAAAATACTGAGTCTGACGTTTTTACTGTTTATTTAAAAATAGTTCAAATAAAAAATTGATGCATTCCTAGATGAGAGTATTTTTGTAATATCTCATACTAGACATTTTAACTATCAAACCTGTCTATACAGTTGTATCGAGTAAAAAACTTACTTAATTGGCCTAATTAGATACTTAAATCTTTCAGGAATGTTCCATATATCCAATATTATTTAAAATATACTTTGAAAACACGCTAAAGACATACAAGATGTGAAAGAATGGAGACATCAGTGAAACACGAATGTACACGTTAAGCTTTGGGACTTTCTACTTTAAATTTGGAACGTAACAAAGCATTCTTATTCGGAGCGATATATTGATATCGCGATTACAAAAAAGTTTTCTCATTCTATTAAAAGTTGACCGTGCAATTTCAATGTGGCATCTTATTTCCTTTGTCTGATTAGTATCTTCTGTAATCCATGCTCCAAGATATTTGTACGAAGATATTTGTTCAATTTCTGTATTATCTAGTACTAGCTTAACTTTGATGTTTTGTGCTTTTGTAAATATCATGAACTTGGTTTTCTTCAAATTTATTTTTAGTCCATAATCGTTGCAATATATATTTAGTTGTTCAGCAAGGTGTTGCAGTTCTTTTAGTGTTCCTGCCAGAAGGACGGTGTCGTCACCATATCTTATGTTATTAAGTGGCTCACCATTTATTATAAGGCCCTCACTGACTTCGGCAAGCGCTAATTCTGAGATGGCTTCACTGTATAAATTGAATAACAAGGGTGATAAAATACAGCCTTGGCGGACCCCACGGCGAATCTGGATATCTTCGGTTAGTTCGTTTTCAACTTTCACTTTTGCTGTTTGGTTCCAATAGAGGTTACATATGATACTAATGTCTCTACTGTCTATGTTTTTATTTAATAAAATTTCTTTAAGCCGATTATGCTGCACTCTGTCAAATGCCTTCTCAAAATCAATGAAACAGGAATATACTTCCTGATTTATATCTAAGCATCTCTGTGAAAGAACACTTACTGCAAACAGTGCATCTCGTGTTCCCAGTCCTTTAGTAAATCCCATTTGTGTATTACTTATGCCTTCATCTAATTTCTTATGTATTCTCTTGTGAATTACTTTTAAAAACAATTTCAAGACATGACTCATTAAGGCTATGGTGCGATGTTCATTGCACTCCTTTGCATTGGCTTTTTTGGGTAGCAGTATGAATGTTGATTGGAGCCATTCTTTAGCCTGTTTCTAATATGGTATTGAATAGATCCAAAAGAAGATCAATAGATTCAGTATTCACAATTTTGAGTAATTCGATAGGAACTTCATCAGGCCCGGGAGATTTACCACCTTTAGCTTGTTTCATTGCATATTCAATTTCTTCTTGTATAATGGCAGGCCCAGTATCATCCTTAAATTCTTTTGGTGCTTCTGTTCTCTCTTTGTCTTCAAAAAGTTGTGCTATATATTGTGTCCATCTCTGCATTTTTTTGTTTATATCTGTTATAAGTGCACCACTTTCATCTCTTAGTTGCCTAGTTTGAAGTGTTTTTCTCATTCCTGTTAATTCTCTAATTCTTTTATGCATGTTAAAAAAGTCATATTTTTTCTCAATTTCTTCTAGTTCTTGGCACTGCTCATGTAACATTCTCTCCTTAGCTTCTTTTATTCTCTTTTTAATTAATCGATCAGTTTCATTATATTTAATTGGATTCTTTGTTTTGAATGATTTTCTTTCAGTCATCCAGTCTTTATGATTTCTTTTCTTTGGTTTTAAGTTTTCATTTGCTGTTTTAATTATTGCTACTTTTATATTTTCGCATTTCTGATTAATGTTATAACAACTCTTATTCTTGGTTCTTGGACATTACGTAGATTTTCAGTAAGAGTTTTTACAGTTTGTTCCTTTGTTTGTGGTTCCCTTAATCTCTTAATATCAATTCTACTTTGTGTGGGTTTTTTAACCAGTTTCAATTTGGTTCGTAATGTGACTACTATGGGGTTATGGTCTGAACCGATGTCTGCTCCAGGGTAAGTTTTGGCAGAGAGTATAGAATTACGAAATCTTTGTCTAATAAGGACAAAGTCAATTTGATTTCAGTAGATATACTATGTATATCTGAGTACATCCCCTAAATCGCATCCCCTAAAATCACAACCCCCGGTCGTAAGTTCCAAACGGCTTAACGTAGGATGACGTACGAGGGCTCGTTGGAAAGGGGATGAAAAATGGGGTTGAACGCAGTATGTGCCGTGCGCATCGGAGCATGCCAAAAGGTCATTACGTCATATCTTTGTTTCTATTGGTCCGATCGTGACGTACGAGGGCTCGTTGGAACGGGGAGGAGACGGGGACACAAAAAACAAAGATGGCAGCATTGCCAAATGGGCGCTAGAATGTATCTTTGTTGCTATTGGCACGATTTTGACGTATGAGGTGTCAAATGAAAGCGTAGGTGACACACAGAAGCCATGTCAACGATCAGTATGAACATTATTCTTCTTCTTCTTCTTCTTCTTGTCCATACAGTGCCTAATAGAACGTGACATCCGACATAGAACGTGACATTCGAGACAGGACGTGACATTTGACGTAGAACGTGAAATGTCACGTGACATTCGACGCAGGACGTGACATTCGACGTAGAACGTGACAGTTATGTGACATTCATCGCAGGACGTGACATTCGACGCAGAACGTGAAATGTCACGTGACATTCGACGCAGGACGTGACATTCGACGCAGAACGTGAAATGTCACGTGACATTCGACGTAGAACGTGACAGCTATGTGACATTCAACGCAGAACGTGACATTCGACGTAGAACGTGACATTCGACGCAGGACGTGACATTCGACGCAGAACGTGAAATGTCACGTGACATTCGACTTAGAACGTGACAGTTATGTGACATTCAACGCAGGACGTGACATTCGATGCAGAACGTGAAATGTCACGTGACATTCGACGTAGAACGTGACAGTTATGTGACATTCAACGCAGGACGTGACATTCGACGCAGAACGTGGCAGTAATGTGTTAGTCAAGATGTTGCTTGACATAAAATGTGACATTCTACATAGGACATAGTTAGTAGTAATATGAATCCCATCGAGTACATACATAGAGTAATAGAATTTCAAAGAAAACTTGATCTGTTAAAGAAAGACATTAAATCATATGAGGATTTTAAACATATTACAAGACAATTAGATAACCTGCATTTTGACAACAAAACGTGGAAACCCGAAGAGTTGAATCTACAGCAGCAGCAGCAAGACACCTGGGCCTGTAGAAAACTGCCACCAGCTACATATCCATTAAGACGTATTCAACCAATACCATGTTTGTCAGCAACAACAACAACAACACCACGGGTGTCAGCAGCAACAACAACAACAACACAACCAGCGAGTATATGAAAAGTGAAATAGATAATGTCTTTACAATGTCCTGTGTAATATTAGCATCTGTATTTATCTTAATTTTAAAAATTATTTTTGAAATTGTAAGAAGAAAATTTGAATCTTCATGTAATATAAGACTCAATCAATAAAGATGTTTTAAATAAAAAAAGCGTTTAATTTCTAATATATTTATTTATACATATACAAAAATTACAATGGTATTATGTTATTGACAAACCAGTGACGTAGACGATCCACATTTCTTTCGGTACATGAAAATAATCCAGCGGCATGACATGGGTTTGCAGTAGGACCAACGTTTCCAGTAGCACGAGGCGTACCATCAAACTTGCAAACATCAATAATAATGGGAAAAACTCCAAAAACGTGACGTTTCTTATCCAAATATTCTGCTTTTTGTTCTCCTCGAACGTAGATGTAATCTGCTGCATACAACAACTTGGTTTCTAGTATTTCATTGATTTTGGACAATTCTACTTGCCCATCAGAGTATCGAATTCCAAACAGTTTTTTCTCCACGTATGAGGCAGTCTTCCTATCTCCATTAGTTAGCGCATTAAATGGTTTCTGAGGCAAAAAGATGTAATGACTTCGTTTAAAACCTATTTCAATGGTAAGTTCTTTGGGAACAAACCATCCGTCCACATCGAATCCCTGAATGTCTACGAATGCTACTCTCATGATGACTGCTCGTGTACTACTGGCAATTTATGCATCTAATTTAGACTTTTTACAATTTCGGCGAGAGGGAAGTACTCCATTACACAATCATGAATTATAATGCAATAAGCCTTGGTATTTTCGGGAAAACCATTATTCGCTTCAATATCGAGTTTTACGTCAACAGTGGATGCTTTCATGCTTTCTTCTTGTTTCGAACAATCGATGACAAACAATGCGTGATTATTGAAAGCTGAGAAATCGAGTAGAGGTCGCTTTTGTTGGGAATGTATGTAGCTAGGATAAAATTCGGTATAGTTGAAATAGGCCTCATTGTAGTCAGTTTTGCTAAAATCCAACTGCATTCTCTCGTTTGGCCAATATTCACCATTTAAAGATAATCTGATACTTTGAATATCGACATTGTCAAATAAGGTGGGATCAGCTGAATTCTTGTCACGTTTGTTGGTTTGAAAGAAAACACTGACATAACGGGGTCTTTCCACTGCATTGCTAGTTTTTACAGCCCAAACTTCACGTCTAGCGCCTTTGGTAAGTGCTGGTAATTCATGCAATTCCCACTTTCTAAACGGAATAACTATAGGTTGATCTTGTTGAATGGATTTCATAAGTTCCAATTTAATATCATCATTGGGAAATATGTGCTTGACTCTGAGCTCAATATTGGTAATGTTAATCTTAACAGTTGTAACTTGGCCTTGAGTTTTTTCTTTGACAATTATGCAATCGTTGTCGTTTCGAGCTCGAACTAGTCTTATTGTTTGACGACCACACGTAATCAAAGGATAATCATTGAAAATGTTGAACACATGCTTAAGAGGCATCTGTATGTTGAATGAATGATCAGCAGCGTGTAGAATTGGGTCCCTAGGGTAATTCCAGCCTGCCATTGCCATATGACCGGAATCTTCTTGAGTATAACATGTCATAGCACGTACAGCGCTTACGATACCAGGATCCCGCACTGTTTCCATCTCCCTTGCGCTTTCGCTGTACGTACACGAATCGAAAAGAAAAGCACCAACATTATTTGCTAGTTTAACGTCACCAGTTCCGTTAATTGCGAGCGATCCTTTAATGCATAACAAGGTTTCGCTCATTGCAAAGAACGAGTCGACTTGATTGATGCTAAATTCCACAATGTCATTACAATTGAATGATTTGATGAATGGTGCATATGTTCGGTATTCGGCCTTTCGAATCGACTCGTCAAACATCGGCTTACGATAAATATCAAATATTGGAGGCATTATGCTGTTTGAACGTGATCGTTTTCCATACATAGTTGTCATCTTTTCAGTTTAAAACCAAGTGATTGCAAAAATAATTTGTTTGCAAACGTAAGATGTTGCCGTTTAGATGAGGACGTAAGATGTTGCCGCTTAGACAGTTGCTCAACTAATGGTGTACTATGAGCAGTAGATTGCCTTATTAATAATCCCATTTCCCTCTTGATCTAAGTTCCAGCACCAATGTGCTCTGTTCTCCTCTAAAGTTTACAGGTCGTCCTTCTTGATCGACAGCCAACACTGTGATATTGGTAATTTCTCGTTGCGGTACAACAGGTAAATACAACAAATTGTGTGGAGTTTCGTCAATTGCGTACCCAGGATTTGATTGTATGACAAATTCGTAGATCGTGTGAGCAGGTCTGTTACCATCGAAGGCTCCGGTACTAATGTTGCATTCAAAGCGTATACTAGATACTTTAATAATCCTAACAGGTCGATCTGAAGAATGCGTCTGTCCTGGATTTAGTAGTGCAGGAGAAAATCCCAATACTGTACCAAGACTGTCAGGTTGCTTAAACGAAATCTTATATTTGCTGAAAATTTGACACTGCAACGTGTTATGGTTAGGTTTTAGACTAAATATCGTTTCGGGTTTAAGCGCATTATCAGCACCCAATTTATGTTGTATGTATTCTTCAATATCGGCAATTTCATAACATCCATCGGGGATATCAAATTGTTGCAATTTGTTTTTGTCATTGTAGTAATAAAACTTGGTATTTTCAATGTTTGGTATACTGTTGTAGGAATGGAAAAATCAAAGAGCTATCTCATAATCTTTGTTCGGATCCAACACGATCGGTGTGGGAGGTTGAAATGAGAATATGTAATTGGTGCTGTCTACTCTCAACAACTGCGACATGATGACTGACTCACGTCAATGTATTAATAGGTTATTATATTAGAAAAAAAAAACAACAATATTTACTTTAATAGTTTTATTTGTTCCAAAGCAAGTTTACAAAAATAACATGAAGCTTGAGAATCAGGTGGGCCATCCCAGTGAGTCCTCCAATCCGGTCTGTTATAATGTACGAAGCAGGGACGTAGTATCTTTAGGTTAAATTCTCCTCGATATTCTTTAGGCAATTTATGCCATATTTGTAACAATTCGTAAGGTCGTACAGTTCGTGTAATATAATCTAGCGGTATGTATTTTAGTTCTTCTTCACTGAATTCTGTAAAACATTTTTTGTAAAACATATGGTCCATAAGCAGTTCTGTACTTTTAGTAGGCTCCATTATATAAAAACTTTAAGCATAAATGTCCACAAATAATTTGATTGTATGTTTGATACTGATGGTTATTATAGGAAATGTTGGCACGTGCACCACCCAGATACTTAACAAGTTCTTTGGTCGGCTTCAAATTACCAAATGAATCGAAATACTCTACGTTGTTGTTGTTTATCTTTCTGTATGCTACCCAATGTGTTCCGTTATGTGTGGACACATCCAAGTTTACTATTGCACATTCTCGTTGTCGAGGACCGTCTCTAGGCAGAGCGTCATTCATGAAAACACCTCGAAAATGTGGTATTTTAAGGATCTTCGCATAATGTGCAATCTCCACATCATATAGCGGACGATTGGGTAGCTTTATTGGAAGTTTTTTTTCAGATATAAGCCGAATCCACCTCTCGGTTTCTTACGTAGGTACAGACCCGAACCGATGTGTTCCATTGCCCTGTTATGGCGAATATCCTCCTCCAATTTCTTTTGAGCATTCTTAGCGTCGACTACTGTCTTCGCCACCCCAGCTGCACCCCCCGCTAAAGCCCCCAAAGCGGAAAGGCCCGCAAAGAGAGGTATGTGGGGTAGAAAACCTCCGGATTTTAGTGGTAGCACTCGTGGAACATCAACTTCTTTACGACCACCAAGCCTTTTGATTATGGATTTTGCTATTCGTACAGCCGTCAAAGCAGTATCTGTTAACGATGCTCCTCTTTTCATGGACTTTGCAATTTTTGAGACAACATCTCGATTGAAAGAGTAACGTCCCCGTCTTCCACGACGAGAGCATCCCATCCCCAACTTTCTTTTCGTTTTCATTCCGCCAGTTACAATTAAAGCAGCACTTTTTTCACCAATGCTAGCGTCTTTCGACTTGAAGCGCTCCCAAGCTCTATCTTCCAATTCTTTATCGGCCTTGTGACGTTCTTCGAGAGATGAATGCTGCGAATAAGCGATATCGTGTCGTTTGCAAGCTGCGTCTAATGGATTAATTCCTGGATCTCCACGTGCAAGAGGTTTTTTTAGTTTTGTTCCGGGTCCACAATACTGATAACCAGGAATATGTAGTTCAACTGGAAGTTTATTAATTAGAGAGTTCACGAGACCTCCTCCTTCAACAACCAACATTGGACTGATGCCATGCAAGTGGTGACATCTATAATATATATATATATATATATTACCGTACTTATGTACTACACTTGCCACATGATGAAGGTCGTTCAGCAAGAGCAGACGCTACCAATTGATAATTTGGACATTGTCCAAAAAACAACCAACAGTAAACATGGTAAATTGCTACCGAATTCATTCAGAGCGATTATTTGCGGTCCAAGTGGGTGCGGCAAAACGAATGTTATGCTATCTCTTCTATTCAATCCGAATGGCGTCAAGTTTAAAAATGTCTATGTTTATTCGAAATCCCTCTTTCAACCGAAATACCAACTACTGCAAGATGTAATAGCGCAAGTTAAAGGTGTAGGATATTACCCATTTAAAGACAACGAAGAAATTATTAGTCCCAGCGAAGCTAAACCTCACTCTGTGTTTTTATTTGACGATGTTGCATGCGATGGTCAGCAAAAGATTCGCGAGTATTATTCCATGGGTAGGCATAAAGATATCGATGCCGCTTATTTATGCCAAACATATTCAAAAATACCGAAGCAGTTAATTAGAGACAACTGTAACATGATTGTACTATTCAAGCAAGATGAGATAAATTTAAAGCATGTATTTGATGAGCATGTATCACCCGACATGTCATTTTATGAATTTAAAAAAATTTGTTCTGAATGTTGGTGTGATAGGTATGGTACTCTGGTAATTATAAAAGATTTTGCTCTCAATAATGGCCGATATCGCAAAGGATTTGATAAATATATAAAATTGTAAGATAATTGGTTAGTTGTCATCACAATGTCAGATGATACGGTTGCCATTGCCCTTCGCAAGAAGAAAGTCGCCGAATTGGCTAGATCAATTCGCAAAAAATATTTGGCATTGAAATTAGGCCGAACAGAACAAGATGAGTCCCTAAATAAACTGTTTAAACCACTCTCAAAACCTCTCAAAGATATTGCACAATCATCAAAAACGTTACATCATACTATCACTAACAAGTTTGAACAAGTTAAAAAAGAAGAAGAAGTGAAAAAGGAGGAGGAGGAGGAGGAGAATGGTGATGATGATGATGTATTTCTTGATGCGCCCGATCTAGCGGTACCTAATGAAAACATTATTCAAGAACCAATCGAGATTCCGATGTATGCCACAGACGAATATATCGATCAATATCCTTCAATAAGTCACAAGTACATAAAAGAATATTTAATAAAAGACGATAAAATTGATAAAAACTATGGACCATTTTACGATTCTATTAGTGGCTGGATAATGGGAAAACGTCGAATAAACTTTGACAAACGCAATGGAGACATAATAATAATTCGAGAACGTGATTTAGAAGAACGTAGGTTAGGTGGTACGCCAGGTCTGTATCAACTTTTATTTTATGCCAACCCTGAACAGTATAATGATGAGGATTTACAAAAGTATAAAACACTGTTGAAAAACACAGAGATTCATCTGGATACCTTAGGACGTCTTAAAGGTTCTAGTGGAGAAAAATACCATTCTATTATTAAACCTCTATTCAAACCATCTGATGCAGCAATGAAAAAGCATGCAACTCGATCCAAAAAAGAACTCGAACACAGAACGAAAACAACAGCAACAACAACACGATCATCTTCATCTACGGCCAAAGGAACGGGATTGGATGACTCTCGTTTAACATACAACACTGCTCCCATGGAGTATATTTATTGGGATGATCCAAATGAGTTAGTTGAACGTCTTAAACTATTGGTGGCTTCGAAAGACGCCGGCAACACATCTCTCGACAACGAAATCGTAGCAATCATCAATGAACTAAAAGAAGCTAATATAATCGAGTAACTGGGAATGTCAGTATCATTTCCACTATGAGTGTCGACAAATTCGGTCATCACTCTCGTAACAGTAGTAGTAATGCCCAAAAGGTGGCACGAGTTACATTTCCACATACGTCTGACGGAAATATTAATGCCGAAAATGTGAAAATTTGCAATGTCAAGGATCCATCAGACAATGACGATGCTGCAACGAAAAAATACGTTGATAAACAAATCAATGAGTTGCGTAATCTGCACTATCCATTAATTCAAACACATGGTGTGATATTGCAGCAAAAAACTAATGACATACAAGATATAGCAATCGGTCTAAACGATGTGAGAAAGGAGCTTCATAAAACTACATTTCCACTTCTCGAGCAAAAATTGCAGCAAAAAACTAATGACATACAAGATATAGCAATCGGACTAAACGATGTGAGAAAGGAGCTTCATAAAACTACAGTTCCACTTCTCGAGCAAAAATTGCAGCAAAAAACTAATGACATACAGGATTTAGCAATCGGACTAAACGATGTGAGAAAGGAGCTTCATAAAACTACAGTTCCACTGCTCGAGCAAAAGTTACAAAAAATAATCAAAGATGATTTGAATACACTGAAAAAGGATATGGAGAACAATCTAAAATCTGCTGCAGAAACAGTTGCAAAGCATACGATGTACGATATAAAGATGGAACAGAGGATAAAACAAGTGGAACAATCATTAAAAAGCATAGTAGATAGCGTTCATTCATGGGATATAGACAAACGTCTTAAGGTAGTGGAAGGTGCAATGAAAAAATAATGTCTAAAGAAAAGAAAGAGGTGGTGAACGAATTGCATAAACCAGCACGAAAAAACTATCCTCGTCGTCGAACAATAATCAAAGGAATCGATGACTTGTGGCAAATGGATTTGGCTGAAATGCGTCCTTATGCACATCAAAATAAAAATTACAAACTAATACTAGTTGTAATTGATTGTTTTTCAAAATTTGTGTGGACACGTCCTCTAAAAACGAAGACTGGTGAGGAAATTACTCGGGCATTTTCGGATATTCTCGCTCATACTCGACGAGTCCCAAAAAACTTACAATCTGATCAGGGAACCGAATTTTACAACAGAAAATTTCAAAATTTAATGAAAAAACATGAAATTAATCATTACAGCACCTACACGATCAAAAAAGCTGCTATTTGCGAAAGAGTTATTAGAACGTTGAAAGCAAAGTTGTACAAGTATTTCAGTTTACATGGATCGTACAAATGGTTAGATGCTCTACCCATAATCACCGAGGAATACAACAACACAAAACACAGTAAAACAGGATACAAACCGTCTCAGGTTAACAAATCCAACGAAAAAGCCATTTTAAACAAAAGTTATACTCATTTAAAGATTGCCGGTCCACGAAAGTTTAAAGTTGGCGACATTGTACGTGTATCAAAGGCAAAACATTTCTTCGAAAAGGCATACACGCCCAATTGGACTACTGAATTATTTAAAATTGTACAAGTTAAGATAACAAATCCTATAACGTATTTGCTCGAAGACATGCAAGGTGCGCCGATTAGTGGCGGTTTTTACGAAGAAGAATTGCAGAAAACATCAAGCCCTGACATATACCTGGTCGAAAAAGTACTCAGACGAAAAGGCAATAAGATGTATGTGAAATGGTTAGGAATGGAAAGCAAACACAACAGCTGGATAAATAAATCGAATATAGTTTGAGGATCTATATTTCGATTCGCCGCGTAGACATACACTTTTCTAAAAAAGGCTTACAATTAACCACAAGGAGTGGGGAATGACAAAAGTATAAATTTAAGACAAACTACGATGTTCAGTTTACACCCATTTCGTCAACGGTATTCGAAACAAGAAGATGATGAGCTCTCAAGATAGTGGTTATGACAGTCAGCCTGTTAATTTCGATGATGATTCAGTGAATTTAGTATAGAATTTGACTACGATGAAGATGGTCAACCGCCTAGTCCTGGCGCCGAATTAGATCGAGTATTGGCAAAATTTGAAGCAGCAGCCACAAATGAAGTATATTGTTTATTGGAAACTACATATCCAATGAGCTCTATCCATATAAAAATTGGTCTATCTCCAGCTCGAGATTTTTCACCATCCATCATTCTGTGTCAACATGGTAATTTTAACAGAATCAGTTTAAGCACATTCGAGTGGGAAGCCATAATTGAGTGGTTTAAAGAAAAAATGAGTGATTTTTTCCAAGCAGATCTACCGACTTATGCGGATGAGTATGATCCCATCGAATTTATGTGTGGTGATTTTTGCAAACTAAGACAATTGGTGATGGAAAATGTAAAGTTGCTGACAATCGAGAAATTTGGGGTCGCATTTTATTTGTGGGAAGATGACGTCAACCAAATTATAGAAGCAGACCAGAGCATGATGTCGCATAGAGTGGTGCTGTTAAAGAGTTTACAATTTCACGAATACTATATAAACATTTCAACTTTCATCAAGAACAATTTTGGTGCTATAGACTCTTTACATGGACCAGTTGAAGCCTTCGCAGCATATTGCAATATTTGTCCAAACACTTTGTTAAGTTTAGCTTTAAAGGAATTTGTATATTATTATAAAATTAAAGTTGTAAATGATTTAACTGAATAAATAATATTAATATAAATATGTTGTCTTTTATTTGTAATCTAACATAAATAAAACCAAAAAATGTAAGATTACACAAATTTATTATTAAAACTTACATTATAAAATTAATACTATTTTTTTATATTTACAAAACTACAATTTACAAAAACTTTGCGATAAGTGATCTTTTCTCTTTTTGTTCTTATGAGTAGCCATATACTAAAAGAAGATAATTATTTATGCATAGTGCATCTACATTGAAAGAACCAAGTAGTATCAAACAAGACATGATCAAACGAATTTTGACACCAATTCTCTGTTTTTCTGCAACAACAAATACATGTTATTCAACAAGATAATGTCCCCACGGAAGCGTATTAAATGATTTTGGTATTAAGTACCTCTTATCGTCATAAGGACTTAGAGCCGTTTTGGATTGCTCGATGCTGAATACTGAGTGTTGGTACGACTGAATACATCTTTGGCTCGCGGTTTGAATTTTGAATTCTTTAAGGCATTTTTCATAGTCTTCGTACGTAATTTTATTTCGAACGACGTTATATTTCACTCCTTTTGCCTTTTTCGTTATTCCCAAATTTCCTATGTCACATTCAATTCTCTCTTTGTTTAGTTGTTTTCTTTCTAGACGCTGTCTCTCGTTTTCCCTCTCCTCGTCAGTTATTTGCAGTTTAAATGTGTACATTTTTGATCGTAATCCAATAAAATGTGTAATTATTTTCCCATTTGCCTCATCCTTCATTAATCCGGGGATTTTTTTATTTAACCGTTCTATCTCGTATGGGTTGTTTTCGGCATAGTCGGAGGTATCGAATTTACTTGGATGCGCCTTTAAAACCTCTCTATATGCATCTGAACATTGCAATTCATAAATAAAGCTGTCTGTATCCATATAGAGCAATGAACAGTTTTTCTCTCCCATCGTTGGAAGCATAAAGTTGTAGTGAAAATCATACATACATAATTTGGATATATCGAGGATTGCTGCGCCTATATACAGGGGTTTATTAAAGCATACTTCTGATTTCTTAGGTTCGATAGCTACCAAATTTTCGCTAAAGATCGCACGACTGTGAAATCGACTACTCGCAATCAAATTTTTGGCTCCGTACCTTCCATGCCACTTTTTACATAATTTTACAATACGATGACGTCTTTGATTCTGTAAAGTCTTTCCGAACACCGCATTATTCATTAGCTTGTAAAGATTTTTCTCGAAGCTACTTGTTGCTTTAGCTCTAAGTTGAGTATTCAAGTTAATGTACGGTCGCAGCCACGCAGATTGATTAAATTTCAAAACTTTATGTATTTTTGTTAAAATTAACCCATTGGCTAATGCCTGTTTAAGATTTCTATAATGCATAATATATTTGGTTTTGTGATATAAGGTTGGTATTACCTTTGGCAATTTTGAACCGGGTGGAATGCGGTGTTCGGCAGCAAATGGAAAATCTTTATGTTTGTCGTGTAATTCACGTGGATACTCCAAGTCAACTTGGAAAAAATAGCCCTCCTTTGCATCATCCTGTATTGACATATTATCTATATGGCCTTCGGGAAGATTACCAACACCAAATTTGGTTACGTCTTCGATCCACTTGAATCCTCCTATTGGTAAAGCTTCACTCATGGCCCAGCCATACAGATTGTTTACATCTAAATAGAGGATGTACTTAGAGGGCCGTGTGGGATCATACGACGAAATGTATTTGTTGTTGGCCTCCGAATATCTGTTGCTACAAACAGATATCCCACCTCTTATGGCTTTTTCCATAAACAAGATCATATCCACATCTTTTAGCAATTCTAATTTACATTGTGTATATTTGAGCATACAATCCCAAGTGTATCCTGGCATAGTATAATACCATGCTGGATCTAATTTATATGTGTCTCGACATTTTTGTCGAAACTGCTCAAACACATCAGCCAACAGCAGAATATCTGTTTTTAAATACAAATCACTATATTCTCCCAAATTTTTACAATTAAATTTCTGCCAAACATTTTGCGCATGAGCATACTTCTCTTCACTAATGTATTCATTATTTAACTTACTATAAAAATGGTTAATTTTGGGTAAAGAAGTTTCATCCAATTTTTCCAAACTATCAATATAATCGTAACAAAATACTCCTTTACAAGTTAACAAATTAAATGTATCATTATCTAATTGACTAAATTCTCGTTTTAAAATCTTTTTTTCTGATATATCTAAAAGAGATGCCAATTCATCGAGTGAAGCTCCCATAAATCTAAGTGAATCAATAAATCGTAATTTAATTTGATGTTCGTCAGATTGTAATGTAAATGAAATATATTTTTCTTTATTAATGGGAAGTAAGCTCAAGTGCCCATGCTTGCAAAGATCTATAATCATAAAATGCGAGTCGTAGCCACTAAAATTATGAAATACGATTGGGACGACAAACAATTTTTTAAAGTTCAAATTACATGCTTGGTGCGCAAATCCCCGTACTTGTCCCGTAAAATGATCGTGATCTACAACAATTGTATCTGTAGCCAAAAAGCGTTTCTCGCAAATATGGCACAAAGTTGCTTTATTTGTGTTGGGCTTTTCGACCATAGGTACAATTGTCTTTATTTTGGAATTTACAAATTTGGACATTTCAGTCATTTCTTTTGCGAACCACTCCATGCAATTTTCACCTCTATAGCTATTAAAATAAGATAAACTATCATCGTAAGCACATTTCAAATAATAACCTGCACTAAAAGGTACATGTTTCTGATATTTTGCTGTTTTACTCACTGTGACATTGGAATCTGTAAAATTATGTAATTGGCATTCAAAATCAGCATAAACTATAAACGGAGTTGTTTGTTTGTATGTAAAATTGCGAAAAGCCACATGGTCATATTTGGGAACAGTCATTTTGCATTTATTCACATCTGAACACATTTCTTCGTGCTCTGCTAGTTTGCTTTCGCTGTGAAAATAGTTTAAACAACGATCGCAAATATATTTTTTACGTGTGTTTTTGTTCAATTGTGATCTTACTAATTTTCCTAAATCTTTAATCCAACAATAATGAAGGCGTATTTCAGTCTGATCATCATCATCTTCTGGAGGAGCATCGTAATCGTTTAACTTTGGGAAATATTTATCCTGTATTAGGAGCAAATTAACATGCTTTTCCATCTTTTGCGGTGTCAGTCTGGCAGGTACTACTTCATAAAATTGTTTGTCCTTCACTACGTTTAATTCTAATGCAAACACATTGACAG
This sequence comes from Diabrotica undecimpunctata, assembly GCF_040954645.1. Classification (NCBI taxonomy): domain Eukaryota; kingdom Metazoa; phylum Arthropoda; class Insecta; order Coleoptera; family Chrysomelidae; genus Diabrotica; species Diabrotica undecimpunctata. The sequence continues at coordinate 86,718,618 of NC_092804.1, forward strand.
ATATGGCGTTTGATTTTTCAAATTTTGAAATTTGACTTAATGGCATTGGGCTTTCTAATTTGTCTGTTTGCAAAACAGTAGAATAATGTGGATATTTCGAAACTCGTTGTGGATTTGTAGGAACTGGATACAGAGCGCTAACAATCGACCAATAAAAACAAGCCTGATCAACGTTATGCACATTAATGCACGCTCGTTTTTTCTGAATCTCTATTGGCAAGTCAATGAACGATGAACCGTTTCCTATTTCTACTTTATTAATATTAACTTCTAATGAAATTACTTTAGACAGAGCAGCACCCGAATCTTTTTCTGCAAATTCAGACAGCTTTGTAAAAATTTTATCCTTAACATTTTCACTAAACCAAAGATGTAAATCGGTCGATGTGTCTATAATAGCATTTTTAGTGTTGAAATATTTTAAATCTAAACTTTCGGTATCACTTGATTTTTTAATGAATTCGCCGCAAAATGTAGTATTAACTTTAAGAATTCTATTTGTTTTTAAAATAATTTTAATTTTTCTGCTAAAAATAATATAACAATCATTTAGGAACTGTGTTAAGTCCTTATGCACTAAATTAACTATAACTCCAGTTTTAATTCGACTAGCAAAACACGAAATAACATTTTCCCATTTAACTCTATTGCGTAATTTTGAATTAAGCCCCAACCCAACGTACTTATTATTGAAATTTAAAATAATTTGCCTAAAATGCTTAAAATGTCCTATGTAAGTTTGCAATTTTCTAACTGTTCCTACGGATAGTCTATTGTTTTTAATTACTTTACTACATCTAAAAATTTGACTATTTAACCGTCTTGTCCAAACTTTACGATCTCTTTCAGTGAATTTATCGAAAATTATTTTACTAAGCTTTTTAATAATGTGCATCAAATCATCAGACTGTTTAATCACTTGTTTTATATGCATGGCTACTCACACAAACAAACAATAAGAAAAAATCACTTACCTTATTCAACTATCTTAAAGGATGCTAGGAGTCTGCTTTTTCCAATATCAACTTCCCCTTCGTATATCAGCGAATAGTTTCCTCTGTTGAGGTCCGTTATTGCTGCTTGGTAGGCTTTGGTTACCCGCTGTGGTAAGAAAACAACTTCAGCGCCCAAATCCAGCAGAACTGTATCCCCAAATTGTGTTGTTACCACCTTTGCACTGCGAATGGTAAATTTTTCTCCAATTTGCAGATATTTAAGTTTTTTTATTGGCTTACGTTCTGCAACCAAGGATGAATTATTTAGTTTTGATAGATCCATCTACAACAACAATAGAACAAACTATAGTTTTTCCGCTTAACGTGAATGGAGAGATGCATTACATACTCGGCAATAGAGAAGAACCATATACTACAAGAAATCGAAATACGAATAGCGGAGAATACTTCTTATAAAAAATAGCAGACGTGAAATGTTTTACAACACCCAAATAGATAAAAAGGACATAATAAATACTGCATGAAATACGAACAGAGAGATGTACAATTCTCATAAAATACAATGATAAAAAGGACATAATAAATACATAGAAATATACAAAAGACAAAAACCGCTTACCTTTATCAGATATATGTAAGTCACTGCACACCGTATTGACTACTGCGAACTTGTTGTTGTTGTTGTATGTTTGCGATGCGAACTGTGACACCGTATGCGCTCCTCGGTCTTTTAAAGAACAGAGCAGCATATCGCCCCACGCGAGCCCAAGTTGCGTCAACCTAATGCGCGTACGGTACCATCAACTGATTCGTTTCATTGATAAGCAACACCTTGTGTTCTAGAAATGCTCATATTTATATATTTATTTTTATTTCTTCAACTAATTTTTATGGTATACAATAAATAGATATTGCGGTAAGCGAATCGTTGTTATCAATTTAGAATTTTGTTAATGTGGTTGCTGATATCATCATACATTTTACAAAATGTAGCAACTGCGGTTTTCTTTCCGGTGTACTTGTTTTTCCAATGATTAAAATAAAATTTGTTATCACACTTGTTTACGTGTTTTGAATTATGCGGTACCGCGTTATCACGAGGCTTCATCCGGTTTTGCTAACAAATGCACTATCTTTTAACATATTTAATATATTTCTGTATATAATTTCAATTCTTTGATTAATACTAATTTTATCCATATAATACATGTTTTATAAAAATACGGTTAATATTACACAAAAACTTCTTCAGTCAGAAGATGTGTGTGTGTTTGGATTTTTGTATAAATAACTGTATTAACAATTTTTGGAAATTAGTATAAATCAAGGTGCTTGTCTGTTTACATGCCTTATTGTCTAATGTAATGTGAATAAACAATACTTGTACATGTCTATGTCTTTTTTTAATAAAAAAGTTTCAGTGTTGTATATATAACTTGTAGCTATATGTAACTCAATAATAAAAGATATTTTAATGAAAGATATGTATATTTCTCCTACGCATTACTACTGAATATGTTCTACGTAGAATGTCACGTTTTATATGGCAAGTTTCTAGATAAATTTTATAAAGATATAATTTGTATTAGTACAAGAGAATTGGGAATTTGACGTTGGTTCGTTTTATGATGTTTTTAGCCATAAATAATGATCGTATCGCACTTGGTCGGTAATTTTCGTAATACACATGAAAATACCTTTCTAATGGTATACTGCACGGAGCACTTGGTGCAAAATTGAGCGAGTTAGGGTTTGCTAGAGATCAAACTGCGATAAGAGATTTTTCTATGCCAATGGTTTTGTTTTACCGTCAATAACAATAAATAAGCATTTATAGTTCGACCAAGTTATTACAACGGCCGTTATGACACCTTACCATATATCTTTTGAACGGATAAGCGGAAATCGACGTATGACCCATCAAATTAAAGGATTTTGAATGATGAATTACATTGTGATGTCTAATTTAATAAAATTCTATGTATAAGATCTCTTTGATACCCTGTTACATTCTGTATCGAATGTCCCGTCCTGCGTCGAATGTCACGTCATTTCACGCGACATTTCACGTTCTGCATCGAATATCACGTTCTACGTCGGATGTCACGTTCTATTAGGCACTGTACGGATAAGAAGAAGAAGAAGAATAATGTTCATACTGATCGTTGACATGGCTTCTGTGTGTGTGTCACCTACGCTTTCATTTGACACCTCATACGTCAAAATCGTGCCAATAGCAACAAAGATACATTCTAGCGCCCATTTGGCAATGCTGCCATCTTTGTTTTTTGTGTCCCCGTCTCCTCCCCGTTCCAACGAGCCCTCGTACGTCACGATCGGACCAATAGAAACAAAGATATGACGTAATGACCTTTTGGCATGCTCCGATGCGCACGACATACTGCGTTCAACCCCATTTTTCATCCCCTTTCCAACGAGCCCTCGTACGTCATCCTACGTTAAGCCGTTTGGAACTTACGACCGGGGGTTGCGATTTTAGGGGATGCGATTTAGGGGATGTGCTCAGATATACATAGTATATCTACTGATTTCGGATTATTCTATTCGTTGTGTCACCGGGAGATTTCCATGTATATAATCTTCTTTTTGGTAGCTTATGTATTAAGTGTATTAGCTATTACAAAGTCTTCCGTCTGGCAAAATTGTATCAAACGGTCACCACGTTCATTTCTATTTCCTAGACCATATTCCCACACATATCCATCCACTCTTCCCTGGCCAACTTTGGTATTGAAGTCACCCATTACTATTGTAGTGTGATGTTTCTTCATTGATTTTAAGACTTGTTCCAAATCATGGTAAAATAGTTAGATATCGTCGTCATCTTTATCTGCCGTAGGAGCATAAACTTGAATTAAATTTACTATACCTTTTTTAGACTGAAGTTGTATTGATAAGATCCTATCAGAATAAGGAGTAAAACTTCTCACGGAGTAACTGACTTTTTTGCAACTAAGATAGCAACACCATAGCGATGATTGACCTCGTTGTTACCTGAATAATACATTAGTTTCTTTAGTAATCTTAATTAGTAATTACTATTTATAGTTCATTGAAATGTCACACTTTTTATGCTAAGCGGGAGGGTAAGTATAAACTTAAGTTAAAATTTGTGGGGTCGCCATCCTGGTCCTCCGACCGCCATCTTGGAAAAATAAGGAGGAAGGTACAAATCTTTTATTATATATTATTTGTAGCAAATTAAATTGTCTACAACTTCTCTACTCTTGTTGTCTTGCTCACGGCATTAGGAAGGGAGGGGATGGAAAAAGCATGGAAAAATTTGGATACCAATCAAAACTTTCAAAACTCAAGCACACTCCGTGTTGTGTTACATGATACTTCATAGTGTCATGTCAGATATCACCTATATGTTGTAACGATGCTTTGATCGTTTAACAGTTCGAACCGTGGGAGTGTCAATATTTGCGCATCCACTTCTACAACGTGAGGGCCGAGTGGGAATCAGAACGGCTATTTAAGGTATGTGAATAGCGGAATTAGACAGTCTTGTAGCTAGCGCTCTAGGCTCCCTGACTCGCCGGTGTAGTGAACCAGCGAGACATTCTGGACAGAGATAGTTCCGTATTGAGGATCATACTCTGTCCCTAACCAAGCGGAACCCATCGGTATTGCGTATTGAGCATTACCGTGGATCTGCACAGAACCAACCGGGACAGAGATTTCCGTATTGAGGATCATACTCTGTCCTTAGCCAAGCGGAACCCGTCGGCATTGTGTATTGAACATTGCCGTGGGTCTGCACAGCTAAATATTTTGTTTGCGAGCATATTCGGAGCTTTCGCTGAATTGAAGCGAAAGCAAGTATATTAGTAGTACTAATTAGTTTCTTTTCTTTTATAGGTGTTTGCCGGGGAATTCATTCATCGCAGGACCGAGACGGAAACGTAGAATTCATTTTAGTTTTGTTTATAAGTACACAACGTAGAATTCCTTTTTTTTAGTTTTTATTTATTGTATATATATACTTAATAGATTTATTTTTATTTCAAACCTGTGTTTTACTGAGTCTGTCGCCCCGAAAGAGCTACCCATCACAAACATCTATGATCACGGAGATACTTGACATCGGCTAGGGGGAACATAAGTTATTTTAGAACTTAATAAACGTGCTCACAAGTTAATCTTGTATTATTTTAATTTAATATAAAGCCAACTTGAAACATGGTGTCAAGTGTAAATTAATAAGAATATACATTGGGAAAAGCATCGTAAAGTACTGATGCGTTAATAGTTCCCTAGTACAGTCTTAAAAAATGGAGTTACGTGGATCTAAGCCGCCATCTAATCTAATATTCGATCAGAACCTACATAAAAACTATGGAAAGTTTAAACAGCATTTTGTTATCTACCTAAAAGCAGCCGATTTAAGTGGTAAATCAGATGAACGAAAAATTGCTTTGTTCTTAAGTTATGCTGGAGAAGAGGCCATAGAAGTGTTTAATACATTGAAGCTCACAGAACAACAAGGAAAATACAAAGAAGTAATAACAGCTTTTGATAATTATGTAAACCCCGTAACAATGAAACCTTTGATCGTTTTAAGTTCTTTTCAAGAAACCAGGCAGAAGGAGAAAGTATGGATCATTTTATAAAAGACTTAAAAATATTGGCTAAACCATGCAATTTTGAAAATCAAGAAGACAGCCTCATAAGAGATAGGATAATTTTAGGTGTCCAAGATCATAATTTACAAGAAAAACTATTGGGAATAAGTAATTTAAATCTGAAGACTGCAGAGGACACATGTAAGACAATGGAAGCTACTAAGATCCAAGCCAAAGATTTAAACAAGGAAGAAGTAAATCTAATTAGAAGAAGAAGAAGTTTCAGACAAGATAATCCCAGTACTAGCGACAGAGGCAATAATAATAGTAAGGAGTACAGTTGCCTAAAATGCGGAAGAAGACACATCAAGGGCAAATGTTTTGCTTTTGGAAAAAATTGTGTAAAGTGTGGACAGGTGGGACATTTTGCAGTTGGATGCAAAATGGGTAACAGTAAAACAGATAATTATAGCTATAACAAGGTAAATCAGCATAAAGGTAAATATTTGAACAATTATAATAAAAATATGAATAGCAATCAATTTAACCACCATGTAAATGTTGTTGATGATTTTGACTCAAATGATGAGGATGGTGTTATTGATAATCTGACTATTTTTAACATTTATGAAAATAATAATTCAGATTTAGAGGAAAGTTGGACAGAAAATGTATGTATTGATAATAGTATAATTAAGTTTAAGGTTGATTCTGGGGCTCAATGTAATGTACTTCCACTAAGTTGGATTAAAAAATTAGAAAGGGAGAATGAAATAGTTCATTCTGAGCAAAGTATTGTAGCTTATGATAACAATAAAATTAGAGTTGCAGGCAGTATAGTCCTAAAATGTTTAATCAAAAATAATATTCGAAATATAAAATTTGTAGTTGTAGATGTACAAGGCAAACCTATTCTTGGATTAAAAACATGTGTAAAATTAAAGATAATTTGCAAACTGGATGAGGTTAATTTAAACAATAAGAGAGATACCAAAAACAGTTTCATTAACAAAAATAAACAGTTGTTTGAGGGCACTGGTAAAGTACCTACCATTTAAATATAGAATTAAATTAAAAGAAGGTTATAGGCCAGTTGTAAGTAATTGTAGAAGAGTTGCTGAAAAAGTTAAAGGTAAGCTAAAAATTACTTTGGATGATTTAGTACACAGAGATATAATTGAGAAGGTAGATGAACCATCAGAATGGGTAAGTAATATAGTCTATGTTGAAAAGCCTAATTCAGACAAGTTAAGAATTTGTTTAGATCCTATCCATTTGAATAAGTACATATGTATAGATAGGCATCCCATACCAACCATAGAAGAAATAGGTTTAAAACTAAGGGGGAAAAGTATCTACAGTGTGATGGATATGTCAGATGCCTTTTATCATATAGGGTTAGATAAAGATAGCCGAAGATTATGCACATTCATAACCCCATTCGGCAAATATCACTTTAAGAGATTGTGTTTTGGCCTATCATGTAGTCCAGAAGTTTTTCAAAGGGTTATTGAGAATATTTTTGGTGACTTAGATGTTCCAATATACTTTGATGACATAATAATAGCAGGAAAAGATGAAAGAGACATGATTTGATAATGAATAAAGTATTAGAAAGAGCTAAGCAATTTAATGTTAAATTTAATTCTAATAAGTTACAATATAAAGTAAATGAAGTGAAATATTTGGGGCCGATTTATTCCAAAGAGGGGATAAAACCAGATAACTCATATGTAGAGGCAATAATGGCGTTAGAGGTACAAGAAAATAAAAAACAATTGTTAAGTATACTGGGAATGGTAAATTATCTAATAGAATTTATACCAAATCTAACAGAAATAGTAGCACCACAAAGAGGTTTAATAAAAAGCAATGTAAAATTTTTGTGGACTGCTGATCATGATAATACATTTAATATCCTGAAAAAAGTTATAGGTAATTTACCAACCCTTAAAATATTTAACCCAAACTTACCGATTACAATACAAAGTGATAGTTCCCAGTAAGGTATGGGAGGTTGCCTTATGCAAGAAGGTCAACCCATAACATTTTGCTCACGAAGGTTGACTGATACTGAAAGGTATGCACAAATAGAAAAAGAATATTTAGCAATTTGTTTTAGTCTAAATAAATTTCATCAGTTTGTTTACGGCAATAAAATAATAGTACAAACTGATCACAAACCAATAATCGGCATACCACAAAAAGATATTAATAAAATTACATCCAGATTACAAAGGATGCGGTTAAAAATTCTAAAATATAATTTTGAAGTAGAGTATGTACCAGGTTCAAAGATGTATGTAGCTGATCTATTAAGTAGGTCATTTATAAAAGATGAAGTAAAAGAAGATGATGAAATGGAAGAAGTTGTGCATACAATTAACATTGAAATACCTATTACCAATAGAAGGTTAGCAGAAATAAACAAAGAAACTATGTATGATAATAATCTTAAAAAAGTAACGGGGTACTGTATAAAAGGGTGGCCAGATAAAAAAGTATTAGATAATGATGAGTTAAAGCAGTATTTTAAAATAAAAAATGATTTATTGGTGCGTGAGGGAGTTTTATTTTTCAATGAAAGAGTTTGCATACCTAAAAAACTACAAAGTCACATGGTTAGAGAGTTACATAAATCTCATTTTGGTATGGAGAAAACAAAAAGGTTGGCAAGAAAAATATTATATTGGTCTAGAATAATAACTGACATTGAAAATTATATATCTAAGTGTCATATATGTGAAAAATTTAGCAGAAATAAAGTAAAGGAACCACTAATACCACATGAGGTACACAAATATCCATTTGAGATAGTTGGGTCTGATATATTAGAATATGCTTCAAAATATTACTTAGTGCTAGTTGATTACTACAGCAACTGGTTTGAATTAAAAGAAATAAAAAGTAAAGGTATAGATGAAATTTTAAAGCAATTAAAAATAATATTTTCTAATTTTGGGATCCCTGCAAAATTTATATCTGATAATAATCCCTACAACAGCTTTAAATTTAAAGAATTTTGCAATCAGTACAATATACAGTGTGTCTTTACAAGTCCAAGGTACCCAAAATCGAATGGGTTGGCTGAAAAAACAGTACACATATGTAAACAAATATTAAAAAAATGTAACAATGAAGACGAAATTTTTGTGCATTTGTTAAATTATAGAGTTACACCACTATGTGGTCTGAAGGCTTCACCTTCGGAGCTGTTACAAAGCAGGTTACTAAGAACAGGTTTGCCTATGTCAAATAGATTTTTAGAACCCAAAATCACTAATGAGTATGAGAAAAAAATAGAAAGAAAGTTGGTATCAAAAAACTATTATGATAGATCGGCTCAGCACAATTCAGATTTTAATGAAAATCAAGATATATTGTTTAAATTAAAAAGGATGGGTGTTGGACACCAGGAAAAGTCATTTCAAACACTAACACTCCACATTCATACTTGGTGAGTGAGAAGACTTTATAGGAGAAATTCTTCCTTTCTAAAAAATACAAAAAATCCAACAGTTATAAATTCTCCTGTCAATGAGAATGTAAGAGAAAACTGTAAGCCCAGTAGGGGTGATTCATCTAATGGTGAGAATAATTGTATAGCTAGTAGTAGTAAGGATGTATACAATAATGAAAATACTTGTAAATCTGATGACGCATCAAGTGAGTGTCAAAGTGTTATCAATAGAGAAGCAAAATGTACAAGATCAGGTAGGGTCATCAGCTTACCAAATAAGTTACAAGACTATTATATATAGCGTTAGTAATAATATGTATTTGATAATTCACGATGTCAAGATAAGTTTTATAATCTATGTAGTAGTATTAGTTATTAGTATTTGTAAAATTCTGATTATGTCAATATGTATCTAGAAAGGGGAGATGTTACATATATGATACTTCATAGTGTCATGTCAGATATCACCTATATGTTCTATGATCACGGAGATACTTGACATCTGGGCTAGGGGGAACATAAGTTATAGGTTAGCTTTTAGAACTTAATAAACGTGCTCACAAGTTAATCTTGTATTATTTTAATTTAATATAAAGCCAACTTGAAACACTCCGAACTTTGAAATTAATTTTCTGTAGATGCAAGTGAAACTGTGAAAGTATGTGTGGTTGCCGACAAGTAGGCCTTAAATGCTTTGCAGTGTGCCTCAATTGTTCAGGTGAAACCTGCAGAGACATTATGGAAATATTAAAATTAATCGAAAAATTCGAAAATGTTACCCGCAATAACGCCAATTCTAACTTTCGTTCTTTCGCAAACATTGACCTTCGATACTGAATTACATCCTGAACCGCAGCCGCCTACACCATTAAAGAAAATGAAAAAACAATAGCTGAAAAACAACTTTTTAAAAATATAATTATGCTCAATATTATCTCGCCTGGAAATTGTCAGTGAATCAGGTCTAATGGGGATACCACTTAAAAAACGTGCCTCCAGACTCTACCTTATAGGTGGTCGGGAAAAAGGTCGATAATAAACTAATAATAGGAATATTAACAAAATAATAAATTATATGAATAAAAACATAGGTAATAAAAAACTAAGTCTAATAGTTCGCATTTATCTTATTCTTATGAGTATTCAAGAACCCGGTCAACTTCGGGCGTGCGAATCCGTGAAACCCACAGAAATTAATGAAATTTAACACATTAGTAGTGAAAATTATTCGTTAATATATTAAACGCCACGTGAGTTGTATTTAACTCACACACTGTTTGTCCCAGGCGCTCTCTGAGTTAAATATAATTTCACAGACTATTGGGATTTAACGCTCTGTGTAACGAATTTACTTCATAGTTTATAAACTATTGATACGTACATAATTTGTACATGAACCCGTAGTTAGATTATTGAAATTAGCTTACTGTTTTATATGAAAATTTATATCCTAATAACCGTTGAAAATAAGACGTCCAATTTCTAGTATATCATTCTTTATTTTTATAAAAATGTGATTTTTTTAACATGTATATAAGCTGTAAACTGTAGATAGTTCTTTGTAAATTAAATTTTCATAGATTTGTATTTTACAAAAAAGCACTCGACACACAAAAAGGAGTCACAATTATAACACTTACGCGGAGTCTGCTTAGGTTTCTTAATGGCATATTCTCTTCCGTGTTCTCTTTTCATAATTCCATAGCAAACTGTGTAGCTTCGTCTTAATGATTCCATTTTTTTCAAGCAACCAGTTTTTAACACTTCTTCTTCTTGTCAGTCTTGAGGGATATCTGCTTGAAATTTCGAGTTACCTTCTCTCTGAAGGCAGTAATTTGTATGTTATTTTTAGTTATAGCTTTATACAAAATAAATGCATTTGTCATTGCTGAGCTAGTGAGAAGCTCAACCGCTAGCTTACGGTACTATTTAACACCTCGTCGTAGTGCATTAGTATATGATTTCAGCTGATCTGTAATTTCAATAAATTCTTTACAATTATTATAATTGATCACTGCTTGCGGTCTACTAGCTTGTTATTTTTACCCTGAACCTCCACTTTGTTATCTGTGTGTACTGTGCTAAGGATCAAGACACCTCTTTTATCGTTCCACTTCAGGACAACTAGTCCAGTGTTACTTTCTCGTGCAATAATTTCATTTCGTATTAACTTTGCTTTCACAACATATTTAGAGTTTAATTTTCTATTGAGTCTAAGCGTACCTATCGAACGTCTTGATCTATCTCAGGGTTGTCCAACTGGCGGCCCGCGGGCCGCATCCGGCCCGCGAGGCTATTTGTTGTGACCCACATAAGATTTTCGAAAAGCATATATTTTCTTTACATGCTGCCACTGTGAAAAAATATTTTTTAATTTATTTTATATTTTATGGTTTAGCAGTGTTTTTACATCACAAGTACTGTACCGCGTGCCGCTTCGCGGACGTGTAACGAACACAATCGTCCTCCACCACTATGAGAACTGCACTGATTACTGCGCATCACAGTTCACGCAGGCCACACCTCCCACTGCTTACCATCGTGCCAGTATGCTACGCTACTGACACGTAGGCTAGTCGGCTAATCTATTACGTTGCTAGTGAACAGTGAACTTGATTAATTCTTTGTCTTGATTCCTCTTATACAATAATGAGTGTAAAACCAGTAAAACGGAAAATTGATAGTGAAAACAGAATTTACAAAGAAAGTTGGGAGAGTGATTACTTGATTTCTAACAATAATGGAAAGTTGAAGTGCTTAGTGTGCATGAATGTCGTTTCAGTGCCTAAAGAATAGGATGTGAAAAGACATTACACAACAGTGCATGAAAATAAGTAGGTATGCTACGTACACAAATGAAAGTCGGCGTGCCCTAGTTGCAGATTTGAAGAAAAAGCTTAAACAGCAAACTGGTATGTTCAGTAAAATATTAGACTCTCAAACGCATTCTTTACATGCATCTTATGCCGTGTCGCTTGAGCTGGCAAAGGCAAAAAAACCTTTCACTGATGGCAATTTGATAAAAAAATGTGCTGTTGAAATGGCCAAAGCTTTCGGTGATTCTAAAATGGCGGAGAAATTTGAATCAGTGCCACTTTCACATCAAACCATACAAAGAAGGATTGTTGCTATGGGTGAGCAAGTAGAAAAATCTATGCTTAGCCTGGTTAAGAAAAGTTCATATTTCTCACTTTGTTTGGATGAAAGCACTGATCAAACCGATGTTAATCAGCTGTTAATATTTGTGCGCACTACTTTTGATGATTTTACCAGTAAAGAGGAGTTATTTGATATTTGTCCTCTTTATGGAACAACAAAAGGAAAAGACATCTATGAGGCTGTGAAGAAAACAGTTGACAGAATTGGAGGCTTTGATAAATGTTCAGCCATAGCAACAGACGGGGCCCCATCAATGACAGGTAAAAAAATTGGATTAGTTAGACATGTTCCTAATCACCAGACAAGAAAAGGGACCTGAATTTTTCAAATTACTGTCAAAGGAGAAAATGACGTCAATGTTCGGAAGCACATATACATGTGAAAGTGCCTTTTCCTCCATGAAATACATAAAAAATAAAAACAAGCAACCTTACC